>NC_090249.1:58898249-58922574 GCF_037325665.1 Littorina saxatilis | reverse complement strand
GAAGGACCCTCTAATTGCTTTGTATACACAAGGAGTTGTATGTTAGAATTGTAATGTCGCCGTGGTTTTTTTTTAATCTTGTTAATTTGTTTGTTTTGAATGCTGATGTGATTGAAGCGGGAGGAGAGGAGTATAATCGACTTCATATCATATATCGGTATTTGTTATTCTGTTTAAGTATGAGTTTTTTATTGTTGAATTGTTAGTGGAATAAATACTCCTTGTCTGATGACGCCCAAAACCAAATATGTAACAGGTTTTTTGCGACCGTGTGATTGGTGGGTGTGGGTGCGTGTGTGTGTGTGTGTGTGTGTAAATGTGTGTGTGAATGTGTAGGTGTGTGTGTAGGTGTGAATGAAATTGTGTGTGCGTGAGATAGTAGCTGGATTAGTGTTAAAGACCCACTACGCCTCGTGAAAACACTTCGTCTCACAGTCTCCGATCTGGCCAGGCTTTTACACGGGATAAGACCATCCCTCCACTTGGTCACATACCATCCCTCCACTTGGTCACATACCATCCCTCCACTTGGTCACATACCATCCCTCCACTTGGTCACAGACCATCCCTCCACTTGGTCACATACCATCCCTCCACTTGGTCACAGACCATCCCTCCACTTGGTCACATACCATCCCTCCACTTGGTCACAGACCATCCCTCCACTTGGTCACATACCATCCCTCCACTTGGTCACATACCATCCCTCCACTTGGTCACATACCATCCCTCCACTTGGTCACATACCATCCCTCCACTTGGTCACATACCATCCCTCCACTTGGTCACATACCATCCCTCCACTTGGTCACAGACCATCCCTCCACTTGGTCACATACCATCCCTCCACTTGGTCACAGACCATCCCTCCACTTGGTCACAGACCATCCCTCCACTTGGTCACAGACCATCCCTCCACTTGGTCACATACCATCCCTCCACTTGGTCACATACCATCCCTCCACTTGGTCACATACCATCCCTCCACTTGGTCACATATCATCCCTCCACTTGGTCACATACCATCCCTCCACTTGGCCACAAACCATCCCTCCACTTGGTCACATACCATCCCTCCACTTTGTCACATACCATCCCTCCACTTGGTCACATACCATCCCTCCACTTGGTCACATACCATCCCTCCACTTGGTCACATACCATCCCTCCACTTGGTCACATACCATCCCTCCACTTGGTCACATACCATCCCTCCACTTGGTCACACACCATCCCTCCACTTGGTCACATACCATCCCTCCACTTGGTCACATACCATCCCTCCACTTGGTCACATACCATCCCTCCACTTGGTCACACACCATCCCTCCACTTGGTCACACACCATCCCTCCACTTGGTCACATACCATCCCTCCACTTGGTCACATACCATCCCTCCACTTGGTCACACACCATCCCTCCACTTGGTCACATACCATCCCTCAACTTGGTCACACACCATCCCTCCACTTGGTCACATACCACCCCTCCACTTGGTCACACACCATCCCTCCACTTGGTCACATACCACCCCTCCACTTGGTCACACACCATCCCTCCACTTGGTCACATACCATCCCTCCACTTGGTCACATACCACCCCTCCACTTGGTCACATACCATCCCTCCACTTGGTCACATACCATCCCTCCACTTGGTCACATACCACCCCTCCACTTGGTCACATACCATCCCTCCACTTGGTCACATACCACCCCTCCACTTGGTCACACACCATCCCTCCACTTGGTCACATACCATCCCTCCACTTGGTCACATACCACCCCTCCACTTGGTCACATACCATCCCTCCACTTGGTCACACACCATCCCTCCACTTGGTCACATACCATCCCTCCACTTGGTCACATACCATCCCTCCACTTGGTCACATACCATCCCTCCACTTGGTCACACACCATCCCTCCACTTGGTCACACACCATCCCTCCACTTGGTCACATACCATCCCTCCACTTGGTCACATACCATCCCTCCACTTGATCACACACCATCCCTCCACTTGGTCACACACCATCCCTCCACTTGGTCACATACCATCCCTCCACTTGGTCACATACCATCCCTCCACTTGGTCACACACCATCCCTCCACTTGGTCACATACCATCCCTCCACTTGGTCACATACCATCCCTCCACTTGGTCACATACCATCCCTCCACTTGGTCACATACCATCCCTCCACTTGGTCACACACCATCCCTCCACTTGGTCACAGACCATCCCTCCACTTGGTCACATACCATCCCTCCACTTGGTCACATACCATCCCTCCACTTGGTCACATACCATCCCTCCACTTGGTCACATACCATCCCTCCACTTGGTCACATACCATCCCTCCACTTGGTCACATACCATCCCTCCACTTGGTCACATACCATCCCTCCACTTGGTCACATACCACCCCTCCACTTGGTCACATACCATCCCTCCACTTGGTCACATACCATCCCTCCACTTGGTCACATACCATCCCTCCACTTGGTCACATACCATCCCTCCACTTGGTCACATACCATCCCTCCACTTGGTCACATACCATCCCTCCACTTGGTCACATACCATCCCTCCACTTGGTCACATACCATCCCTCCACTTGGTCACACACCATCCCTCCACTTGGTCACATACCATCCCTCCACTTGGTCACATACCATCCCTCCACTTGGTCACATACCATCCCTCCACTTGGTCACACACCATCCCTCCACTTGGTCACACACCATCCCTCCACTTGGTCACATACCATCCCTCCACTTGGTCACATACCATCCCTCCACTTGGTCACACACCATCCCTCCACTTGGTCACATACCATCCCTCCACTTGGTCACACACCATCCCTCCACTTGGTCACATACCACCCCTCCACTTGGTCACACACCATCCCTCCACTTGGTCACATACCACCCCTCCACTTGGTCACACACCATCCCTCCACTTGGTCACATACCATCCCTCCACTTGGTCACATACCACCCCTCCACTTGGTCACATACCATCCCTCCACTTGGTCACATACCATCCCTCCACTTGGTCACATACCACCCCTCCACTTGGTCACATACCATCCCTCCACTTGGTCACATACCACCCCTCCACTTGGTCACACACCATCCCTCCACTTGGTCACATACCATCCCTCCACTTGGTCACATACCACCCCTCCACTTGGTCACATACCATCCCTACCATCCCTCCACTTGGTCACATACCATCCCTCCACTTGGTCACATACCATCCCTCCACTTGGTCACATACCATCCCTCCACTTGGTCACACACCATCCCTCCACTTGGTCACACACCATCCCTCCACTTGGTCACATACCATCCCTCCACTTGGTCACATACCATCCCTCCACTTGGTCACACACCATCCCTCCACTTGGTCACACACCATCCCTCCACTTGGTCACATACCATCCCTCCACTTGGTCACATACCATCCCTCCACTTGGTCACACACCATCCCTCCACTTGGTCACATACCATCCCTCCACTTGGTCACATACCATCCCTCCACTTGGTCACATACCATCCCTCCACTTGGTCACATACCATCCCTCCACTTGGTCACATACCATCCCTCCACTTGGTCACATACCATCCCTCCACTTGGTCACACACCATCCCTCCACTTGGTCACATACCATCCCTCCACTTGGTCACATACCATCCCTCCACTTGGTCACATACCATCCCTCCACTTGGTCACATACCATCCCTCCACTTGGTCACATACCATCCCTCCACTTGGTCACATACCATCCCTCCACTTGGTCACATACCATCCCTCCACTTGGTCACATACCATCCCTCCACTTGGTCACATACCATCCCTCCACTTGGTCACATACCATCCCTCCACTTGGTCACATACCATCCCTCCACTTGGTCACATACCATCCCTCCACTTGGTCACATACCATCCCTCCACTTGGTCACATACCATCCCTCCACTTGGTCACATACCATCCCGCCACTTGGTCACCATCCCGCCACTTGGTCACATACCATCCCCCCACTTGGTCACATACCATCCCTCCACTTGGTCACATACCATCCCTCCACTTGGTCACATACCATCCCTCCACTTGGTCACATACCATCCCTCCACTTGGTCACATACCATCCCTCCACTTGGTCACATACCATCCCTCCACTTGGTCACATACCATCCCTCCACTTGGTCACATACCATCCCTCCACTTGGTCACATACCATCCCTCCACTTGGTCACATACCATCCCTCCACTTGGTCACATACCATCCCTCCACTTGGTCACATACCATCCCTCCACTTGGTCACATACCATCCCTCCACTTGGTCACATACCATCCCTCCACTTGGTCACATACCATCCCTCCACTTGGTCACATACCATCCCTCCACTTGGTCACATACCATCCCTCCACTTGGTCACATACCATCCCTCCACTTGGTCACATACCATCCCCCCACTTGGTCACATACCATCCCCCCACTTGGTCACATACCATCCCCCCACTTGGTCACATACCATCCCCCCACTTGGTCACATACCATCCCTCCACTTGGTCACATACCATCCCTCCACTTGGTCACATACCATCCCTCCACTTGGTCACATACCATCCCTCCACTTGGTCACATACCATCCCTCCACTTGGTCACATACCATCCCTCCACTTGGTCACATACCATCCCTCCACTTGGTCACATACCATCCCTCCACTTGGTCACATACCATCCCTCCACTTGGTCACATACCATCCCTCCACTTGGTCACATACCATCCCTCCACTTGGTCACATACCATCCCTCCACTTGGTCACATACCATCCCTCCACTTGGTCACATACCATCCCTCCACTTGGTCACATACCATCCCTCCACTTGGTCACATACCATCCCTCCACTTGGTCACATACCATCCCTCCACTTGGTCACATACCATCCCCCCACTTGGTCACATACCATCCCTCCACTTGGTCACATACCATCCCTCCACTTGGTCACATACCATCCCTCCACTTGGTCACATACCATCCCTCCACTTGGTCACATACCATCCCCCCACTTGGTCACATACCATCCCTCCACTTGGTCACATACCATCCCCCCACTTGGTCACATACCATCCCTCCACTTGGTCACATACCATCCCCCCACTTGGTCACATACCATCCCCCCACTTGGTCACATACCATCCCTCCACTTGGTCACATACCATCCCTCCACTTGGTCACATACCATCCCTCCACTTGGTCACATACCATCCCTCCACTTGGTCACATACCATCCCTCCACTTGGTCACATACCATCCCTCCACTTGGTCACATACCATCCCTCCACTTGGTCACATACCATCCCTCCACTTGGTCACATACCATCCCTCCACTTGGTCACATACCATCCCTCCACTTGGTCACATACCATCCCTCCACTTGGTCACATACCATCCCTCCACTTGGTCACATACCATCCCTCCACTTGGTCACATACCATCCCTCCACTTGGTCACATACCATCCCTCCACTTGGTCACATACCATCCCTCCACTTGGTCACATACCATCCCTCCACTTGGTCACATACCATCCCTCCACTTGGTCACATACCATCCCTCCACTTGGTCACATACCATCCCTCCACTTGGTCACATACCATCCCTCCACTTGGTCACATACCATCCCTCCACTTGGTCACATACCATCCCTCCACTTGGTCACATACCATCCCTCCACTTGGTCACATACCATCCCTCCACTTGGTCACATACCATCCCCCCACTTGGTCACATACCATCCCTCCACTTGGTCACATACCATCCCTCCACTTGGTCACATACCATCCCTCCACTTGGTCACATACCATCCCTCCACTTGGTCACATACCATCCCTCCACTTGGTCACATACCATCCCTCCACTTGGTCACATACCATCCCTCCACTTGGTCACATACCATCCCTCCACTTGGTCACATACCATCCCTCCACTTGGTCACATACCATCCCTCCACTTGGTCACATACCATCCCTCCACTTGGTCACATACCATCCCTCCACTTGGTCACATACCATCCCTCCACTTGGTCACATACCATCCCTCCACTTGGTCACATACCATCCCTCCACTTGGTCACATACCATCCCTCCACTTGGTCACGTATCATCCCTCCACTTGGTCACATACCATCCCTCCACTTGGTCACATACCATCCCTCCACTTGGTCACATACCATCCCTCCACTTGGTCCCTCCACTTGGTCACATACCATCCCTCCACTTGGTCACATACCATCCCTCCACTTGGTCACATACCATCCCTCCACTTGGTCACATACCATCCCTCCACTTGGTCACGTATCATCCCTCCACTTGGTCACATACCATCCCTCCACTTGGTCACATACCATCCCTCCACTTGGTCACATACCATCCCTCCACTTGGTCACATACCATCCCTCCACTTGGTCACGTATCATCCCTCCACTTGGTCACATACCATCCCTCCACTTGGTCACATACCATCCCTCCACTTGGTCACATACCATCCCTCCACTTGGTCACATACCATCCCTCCACTTGGTCACATACCATCCCTCCACTTGGTCACATACCATCCCTCCACTTGGTCACATACCATCCCTCCACTTGGTCACATACCATCCCTCCACTTGGTCACATACCATCCCTCCACTTGGTCACATACCATCCCTCCACTTGGTCACATACCATCCCTCCACTTGGTCACATACCATCCCTCCACTTGGTCACATACCATCCCTCCACTTGGTCACATACCATCCCTCCACTTGGTCACATACCATCCCTCCACTTGGTCACATACCATCCCTCCACTTGGTCACATACCATCCCTCCACTTGGTCACATACCATCCCTCCACTTGGTCACATACCATCCCTCCACTTGGTCACATACCACCCCTCCACTTGGTCACATACCATCCCTCCACTTGGTCACATACCATCTCTCCACTTGGTCACATACCATCCCTCCACTTGGTCACATACAAAAATTGCCTTGGTGCTCTCGGTGCACACTGATATTTGTTTTTTTTAAGAATTAATTTCGGGGAAATTAATTCGTCAAAAGATTTCAACTCACCACAGCAAGCAGTCAAGGTGTTAATTTGTGGTATGTAATCAAGTGGAGAGATGGTCTGGGCGCTGTGGCGGGGTGGTAAGACGTCGGCCTCTTAATCGGAAGGTCGAGGGTTTGAATCCCGGCCGTGGCCGCCTGGTGGGTTAAATGTGGAGATTTTTTCGATCTCCCAGGTCAACTTATGTGCAGACCTGCTTAGTGGCTTATCCCCCTTCGTGTGTACACGCAAGCACAAGACCAAGTGCGCACGGAAAAGATCCTGTAACCCATGTCAGAGTTCGGTGGGTTATAGAAACACGAAAATACCCAGCATGCTTCCTCCGAAAGCGGCGTATGGCTGCCTTAATGGCGGGGTAAAAACGGTCATACACGTAAAATTCCACTCGTGCAAAAACACGAGTGTACGTGGTAGTTTCAGCCCACGAACGCAGAAGAAGAAGAAGGAGGAGGGAGGGTCTTACTCCATGTCAAACCCTGGCCACATCTGAGAAAGTGAGGCAAACTGTTTTTCACTATAAGTTAGTGAATAAAAAAGAGTAAGTTTACTATACGAACAAATATTGGCTTGTAATATATAAAATATAAATGATAAGCAATTCAACCATTACAGAAAGTTAGGTCTTGTCAGCAATAACCAAGAATGAATGTGTACACAACTGTGCTTAATTTGTCTAGTTTCAAGGTTATGTAGAATGAACAAAATAATGAAGCCAACAATGCGCCCAGGCACCAACAACGACTCATGAATAAATAAAAAATGTCTACATAAGCAAATTCTTTCAACATTAATGTTAACATTAATGTTAACATTAATTACCAACAAGAACATAAACACCAAAGAGTGCTCAGCGTTAACTGCCGGAGATTACTGTGATATCAAACCTCTTTTGATAAAAGAAGTTTAAAAAAAAATCAATAACGTGAAGAAGAAAAAGCTTGAGAAACAATTATATCTCCCTCAAACAGAAACAAAGAGTGAGAACAAAATTTAAAAAAGTAGAGGTTCCCATGAAATAAAATGGACTATGGAGAGAAAAAAACCATCAATGTGCTGGGCAAATCAAAAATGTAATGACAAAACTTGTATAACAATGTAATGACAACACTTGTATAACAATGTAATGACAACACTTGTATAACAATGTAATGACAACACTTGTATAATAATGTAATGACAAAACTTGTATAACAATGTCTTTGATATAACACGGCAGTTTCGCTTGACTACTCATTTTTTGATGAATACAAGTACACACAGACCCAGACACAGCAATACAGACAGACAGACAGACAGACAGACAGACAGACAGACAAACACGCAGACAAACAGACAGACACACAGACAGACACACACACACACCCACGCACACCCATACACTAAGCAATGCAGTGAGCTTGGGGCAAGACTAGCATCATCTTAACTGTCAGAAATGACTCATATGATTATTCCTTGCTTGAAAGACTGCAGTCTGCATAGTACAATGTCTTGTTAAACATATACAGATACAGATATACAGATGGCTAGGTAGATGTCACAGAACAGTGATCATTACTATTATACAGTTGCCTGTACCATGCGAGTAAGTGAAATAAGACATTAATAAAACTCAAGGATTGACAAAAGAAAATAGGCAAAAGAATTAGATATAAAAACAAAACAAATTTCAATTGAACATGAAGTGTATAGTTGGGGCTAAACTGAGCACCAATGAACTGACATGAAAATGAAGGGGAAAACAAAAAACAAAAACAACAAAACAGAATTGTTTTCTCTCCAAAATTACAGAAAGTAAACAAAATCCCAACGAAACTCAGCAAAATGAAAAAAGCAGAAAATTATATCAAAAACTAAATAACAAAATTCAGAAAGCTTTTTCTCTCCTCATTGCTACAATGTACACGAATCGTTGGTCAGTTATTAAAAGCTTTCAAGTAATTATAGAAAGGGTTTCTATGCTGTATTACTACATGGATCTTTCAAACAAATATGCCTGCTTGTGCACATGCACTGATTTCATTTGCGGCAAAAGCGGAAAATACCTTGCTGGTTCATTTTAAAACTGGCAAATGTTATTTATCTACCAAGCTCTAATGAAAGTAATGAAGTATCCTTGTTCTCCGAGCCAGCTTGTATTAGTTGATAAATTAAAGCAAATACCTATCAGCTCCGTCAAATAAGCATGCAACACATACCCCAGGTACGTACGTTTTGAATCAAATATTTAGTAAAAACTTCCCTTTCAAAATAAACAAAAGAAAAGCAAATAAAATAAATCCAGAAACAAAGAGGCTGCCAACGTTCCAATTTTCAGAATAAAAAAAACCAAGAAAGGTAAGTGGTTGGAACGTTTGTTAGTGACAAAAAACGTTACATTCACAAATATATCGACCCAACCGTTGATCAACATATTTGTGAATGTAACGTTTTTGGTCAATAACAAACGTTCCAACAACTAAAAATAAAATCAGAGTTATTTTGTGTTAAAACCTCCACCGAAAGAAACCATGGAGCCTGGTATGCTACCCGCACTGCGCAAAGTGCTATGTCCATTAGAGGTTAACAAGGCTACCTAAATGTAGGGTTAACAAGGCTACCTAAATGTAGGGTTAACAAAATTCACCAAACCTCAGCCCAGTTATTTGTACAACACACTTACTAAGAAATCCTGGTTGAAGAAAAAAGAGAAACACGAAACCATACACATTCAGCAACAATCACAATTACTGTCAGTGCCAAAATTAATGTCAGTAAAAGTATGCACACCTTCTACAAAATCACAGAAACTAGAACCGCTGTCAAATGAGAATACAGGGGCGGATCAGTTGCTTTGTAAGGGGGGGTGCACTTTGAATCGAAAGTGAATGTGATGGGTGCGAAGCGCCCGAATTTGCTAGGGGGGATGCATGCCCCCCCGGAAAAATTTTTGGCCCAAAGAAGCAAAATGGTGCCATCTGGTGCCATTTGAACTTAGAAACGGTCATAGAATCAGCTTTCCAATTTTTATTTTTTATTTTTTTGCTGGAGGGGGGGTGCACCTGCACCCTGTGCACCCCCCCCCCTCGTCCGCCCCTGGAATAAACACGTTGATACCCTAAAATTTGATGCAAACACAATGACATTGCCAGTGCAGTGGTTCATGCGATGAAAGGACACCCTTTTAGATGATATGTTCGGAAATAACTCTTTCGGAAATAACTCTGTCGGGTTTGTATGGGTTGTGAAAGAGTGACTACTCTTGGAAGTATTGAGGCAAGCTTTCCCACGTGACATTATCGGCCAGTCACTAGGGAGGGGTGTGTCTGAAACACGTGGACAAGAAGCACATGTGGAGACCTATCCCTCGCTGATGACTCGCCTATAATGTCACGTGG
Source organism: Littorina saxatilis (assembly GCF_037325665.1). Taxonomy (NCBI): domain Eukaryota; kingdom Metazoa; phylum Mollusca; class Gastropoda; order Littorinimorpha; family Littorinidae; genus Littorina; species Littorina saxatilis. The sequence continues at coordinate 58,912,067 of NC_090249.1, read as the reverse complement.
GAAAGCTTGCCTCAACGTTGCCACAACCCATACACACCCTGCAGAGTTATTTCCAGAATTCGTCTGTTGGGGCCAGCCCAAAGTATAACACTGCATTGCAGTTTGCCTGTCATGACAGGTAGATTTAGGTCAAGGTCATAGAGAAAAAAACAAGAGGTGTCCTTTATTCAAAGGTGTCCTCTCATGGTAGAGCCTTCACAGCGCAGGTACCCCTGTATCCAATAACTCTGTCGCGTTTGTACGGGGTGTGAAAGAGTGACTATTCTTGCTTTTAGTGAGACCAACTTTCTACACGTGCTCCTTGTCATATATTGTCACGTGGGAAAGTTTGCCTCAATAAAAGCAAGAGTATTCCCTCTTTCACAACGCATGCAAACCCGACAGTTATTTCAAAATAGGGTCTGTTACACTCAGTTCAGAACTATACAGCCCATCTACACAATTAGAGAAAAATGTCGAATGTGAATGTGCACGACGACAGAACTTCAACTGACCCTCTTTTAATATCAGATTCCAGTTGACATGAGTCAGCATGCAGCTATGACCGTGTGCTTTTGTGTGCCAATGAGTGTGCGTGTGCTCTGGCTATCAGATGCAATTTGACATCCACATCAAAACAGCATGCATACAAAGCACCCCTACTCTCAAAGAATCACTGCAATGAGAACCACGTCAATACAGTGGAACCCCCCTTTTAAGACCCCCCCCCCCCCCCCCAATTTAAGACTTCCACCGTCTTAACACCCTGTTTTCTTAGACACAGACTTTCTGTTGATAAGCTGTGTGAATGTACCCCATTTTACGACTCCCTCCTTTTGAAGACCTCATTTTCTCCGGTTTTTGGATGTCTTAAAAGGGGGGTTCCACTGTAACAGCTAATACTATCTTGAGTATCCAATCTGCAGTGGTACCTGTGATAAAAGGACACCCTTGGCACCGGTCAACAGCGGCCCTACATTGCAGGTGGCTTGTCATGACAGGTATTCATTTCATGTTCGGTGATAGGGGGACAACAGAAGGTGTCCCTTATTGGGAGGTGGCCTGTTATCCGAGGGGGCTTATACCATAGGCACCACTGTATGGACAAACAGATTTACGTTCTTCTAACTCATCACCAACACATACAGATGAAAAGCTCTCTAATTTAGAGAACATTTTGAAGCTACATGTATCTCCATACTTCTGGTAGACAGGGATTTGTCTCTTTCTGATTCATTTTAGTCTGATAATAGTTAGGGTGGGTCTTGTGAAAAAGCACACCAAACTTACCTCTGCATTGTAGAATTTGGTTTTGACATCCAGAGGCTTCAGAACCTGAATACACATACACAACAATAACTTGTCATTTAACACAGAAACACAATGAAACATTTATTTGCAAAATATCCAATGTTAAAATAGCACTCTTTCGTGTGTGTGTGTGTGTGTGTGTGTGTGTGTGTGCGTGTGTGTGTGTGCTTGTGTGTGTTTGTGTGTGTGTGTTTGTGTGCGTGTGAGAGAGAGAGAGAGAGAGAGAGAGAGAGAGAGAGAGAGAGAGAGAGAGAGAGAGAGAGAGAGAGAAAGAGAGAAAGAGAGAGAGAGAGAAATTGAAAGAGAAATAGAAAGAGAGAGAGAGAACGCGAGGTTGACAAAGGGAGGCAACCAACCTGAAACTTGAAGAACTTGCGGAACTGCATTCGCTCCCCTGTGGAGTGAGCATAGCTGACAGCACACACCAGTCTGACGAAAAGAGGTGGATTATCACCACATGCAATGCATCATCAGATAAATTAATGCCGTGACAGGCTCACTTGCTAATGATGAACTATTGGTATCAAATGGTATTATCCCAGAATTATGGCCATATTTCATTTATCATGTGGATCTTTAACTCCATCTGTTCTGACACTGAAAACCCTCTTGTTGTCTCTATAAAGACGCATTTCCCTGCATTTTGTTGAACTGCTTAGTCTCGACTGTTAGAACAAACAAACAACGATTAATCAGTTTACCTATATTCGTTGTCATAATCAGAACACGTGAACTAATAACAACAATAATATAGAAAGAACTGTTTCACAGACAAATCATTGCCAATAATCTAACTTAATTATAAATTATTGGCCATCCAAGAAGTCCCCCAATCTCCCCCCCCCCCCCCCCCCCCATCGAATCTACCTCCGCCTCGGCCTCCATTATACATACACACACCCACATGCACTCTCACGTACAACAAACAATCTCTAGCTTCTGTCATACCCCCCCCCCCCCCCCCACCCCATCCCCCGCTCCACACCATCCCTCCCTCCTCCGGAACCAGATGACGTACATGTGTGTGCCGAGCTCCTTGACCTCATGATGAATGACGTCATCGATGCTGTGATCTGGCAGCAGTTCGGGGATTGGCTGTTCACCCACGGACGACAGACTGATACGCTGCGACCCCGTCTGAAGGTCAGCCTGACAGAGAAATCGAGAAGCAGATACAGTTAATTGTCTTCCTCATGAATATGGATTAGCGTGTGATATAACCGTGATGTACGACACAGTTGGGTACATTTTGGTCTCGGTTAAAAGAGAAGTGAACTGGGCATGGCTGGCCGAGACTGGCTGATCACAGAGAGTTGATGATTTTGTCTGGGTCACTGACACAACAGAAAATCCGCGAGACAGATTATTCATTCGTAATTATCTTAGCTTTAAATGCTTATTTTTTGTTTGTTTTCTTACTTGTTTCTTTGTTTTTGTGGGGGAGAAGATGAGAGAATGGTCGAATCCAATTTCAAACCTCACTGACCGTAGTAACGGCTATGCAGAACCCTAGAGAGTTCCAGTACTCATCAAGAAAATCTGCTGTGCTCTTTTCATCCCTCGTTGGGAAAGGAGGGGTTGGATAGATGTGTGTGTGTGTGTGTGTTCGGCGTGTATGGGGAGGGTGTGTGTTTGTTTGTATGTGTGTGTGTGTGTGTGTGTGTGTGTGGGGCGTGTATGGGGAGGGGGGGTGGGTGGTGGTGGCATGATAGAGGCGCTGAGGGACGCTAGACTTGGCGCAAATCAGAGTAAAGCAATATGTACTTCTTGAACCGTGATATCTCGGTCACCTGTCTATTCATCGCCCAATAAACACAGACAGACCTTCACACACAATGGGACGCTGTACCTTGGGGGAACGGGTACGGGAAAACAGATTTCCCGATAACCATGCGATCTTCCATTCAACAGAATGTGTACAGGAGCAGCTGCCCAATGATATCCCCCCTCCCCCTCAACACACACGGACACAGACACAGACACAGACACATACACAATCACACACACACACACACACACACACACACACACACACACACACACACACACACACACACACACACACACACACACACACACACAGAGTCTGGAACAATGAACCTGTTCCAGATCATCAACACAAGTTATGATGTTTGCAGCAGACAAAACAATCCGGGGCTGATTAAAACAGACCAACAAGAGGGTTTGCAAGTAGACAGGGATTCGTGTTTGTGTGGGGGTGTGTGGGGGGGGGGGGGGGGGAGGGGAGAGGAGGTTGTGGCAGGTGGGGGCGAGGGATAAGTCAGACCACACCTACACCTGCGCCAACAGATCTCAGTCCGTCAGTGCTAATTGTAGGTAAGCAGAAACCGGAGCGTAATTGAAAGTTGGCTATCAAACCGGAATCAGGCTCTTGTCCATTCAAGCATTGTGAGAAAGGGTGCGAAAGAAGCTTTCCAGATATCCTTTCTGACAGCTGTTGGCAGCAAACTCCTTCACCACGCGTACGTGAACGTCTGTGTTTCTGACTCCATTTGCCCCAAGAGTGTACCAATATCTCTGCGTGTGCTGTGGCTAGTGAGAATCGTATGACTCGGTCTGGAGGTCAATCGTCGACTGCCTACTGATACCGCAGGCAGGAGTGCGGGGCTTTAAGTTTAAGTAGAGAGAATAATAATTAAAAAAAACTTTGTCCGTCTATTAGTGTCTGCTTATCTGTAGCTGTCAGTATCTCTGTCTGCCCGCACCTCAGTCTGCATGGCAAGATCAGTAGGACTAGGGATGGCATTACAATTAAGTCATCCTCACTCAAAACAGTCTGCATTGCAAGATCAGTAGGACTAGGGATACCATTACATATATCATCCTCACTCAAAACAGTCTGCATTGCAAGATCAGTAGGACTAGGGATGGCATCACAAGTCATCCTCACTCAAAACAGTCTGCATTGCAAGATCAGTAGGACTAGGGATGCCATTACATATCATCCTCACTCAAAACAGTCGCCATTGTAAGATCAGTAGGACTAGGGATACCATTACATATCATCCTCACTCAAAACAGTCTGCATTGCAAGATCAGTAGGACTAAGGATGGCATTACAAGTCATCCTCACTCAAAACAGTCGCCATTGCAAGATCAGTTGGACTAGGGATGCCATTTGACAACCTCCTCACTCAGAAGCCTAAGTCAGCGCTTCCGTCCGCCTACGACGACTGCCATCAATGCGGGATTGGTAGTCATTAAAAGCTGACAGACAACTCGGTTAATACGACACAACTCAGCCCGTGCTCACTGTCACGATGAAAAGCGAAAAAGGACACACGCATTGCAATAGCTCTCACTGCCATTCCTTCATCCATCCACCTTTTCTGCGACAAGCCCATCCGCCTCCTTGTGACAATGATCCTATCAGATCAGCTTTCTGTCCAACTGCTAATGCTTGTATACATCTCCGCGTTCCATGTCTAATTTGCATAGAAATCTACGTATAAGGATCAAATCAGATTAGCTTTGTTGCACCACTGGTATTGCTAATGCACGGCTCGGCGTTGCATGACTTGTTGTATGGCTAGACTAATCTACACTCTACGCCTCCAGTTTTACGATGATGATAAAATGCCGCCTGCAATCATGCACTTGGGTGAAAATCGGCTTTGTGGTTATATTATGTGTGATCTGCATAACGAAAAGGAATACGAGGGCCACAAGGCCTCTATCAGACACCAGCTTCTGAAATCTCCATTTCACTGATATTTATTAGTGATAGTGAGCATGAACAATGGTATGGTTTCTTCCTACTTTTTGGTGATGATTTTAACTTATAACAAGAAGAGCAAACGCTCGATCGAGTCACTTTCGCAGTTCTGAATATTATATGAGGCATCAGATGGACAGGAAGAAATTGCTATTCACAACACAATGAGTCACGTTCACATAAAATTTGAGCCCGGTCACTTTTATAGTTTCCGAGAAAAGCCCAACGTTAAGTTGTGTGTTGCCGAACAGAAAAGGCTAGTTATCTCCCTTGTTTTTCTGATAACGTTCGTAAAAGGCTACAGATGTAAATACTTTGATGTAAAGAATAATCCTACAAAGTTTCAATCACATCCGATGAACTTTGTCAAAGATATAAAATGTCTAATTTTTCCTTTGACGCTGACCTGTGACCTTGAAAAAGGTCAAAGGTCAACGAAACCATCGTTAAAGTGTAGAGGTCATTGGAGGTCACGACTAAACAAAATATGAGCCCGATCGCTTTGATAGTTTCCGAGAAAAGTCCAACGTTAAGGTGGTGTCTACGGACGGCCGGCCGGACAGACTAACACTGACCGATTACATAGAGTCACTTTTTCTCAAGTGACTCAAAAAGGACTTTACTACCACGCTCGGAAAAAACCCAGGACAAAATGCTAACAAACATTGGACCATGTAGTTATCATTATGAAAGTACTGTGATATAACTATAGTTCAGTACGCGTTTGTTGGCGGGTAGAACAACACGAACAATATATACATGTGTGTGTGTGCTTGTGTGTGTGTGTGTGTGTGTGTGTGTGTGTGTGTGTGTGTGTGTGTGTGTATGTATGTGTGTGTGTGTGTGTGTGTGTGTGCGTGTGCGTGCGTGTGCGTATGTGTGTGTGTGCATGCGTGTGTGTGTGTGCGTACGTGCGTGCGTGTGTGTGTGTGTGTGTGTGTGTGTATGTGTGTGTGTGTGTGTGTGTGTGTGTGTGTTACCTTGAGTGTGATGTCTTTACACAGCTGGTTGCTGTCGTTGTGCACACTGATGTAGCTGGAGAACGTCTCACCCAGAAAGATGTTCCTGCCAACAGCAATGGGATTCAACAGTTGAAAAAATGTATAGACACAATATTTGAGAAAAAACAAAATCCGCAGATAACCACATGACAGACAGACAGACAGACAGACAGACAGACAGACAGACAGACATACGCACGCACGCACGCGCACACACACACACACACACACACACACACACACACACACACACACACACACACACACACACACACACACACACACACACACACACACACACACACACACACACACACACACACACACACACGTAATGTGCAAACACATAGGCGCGAGCATGCACACACGTTATAAGTTAAACACAACTAAAATAATAAATGTGTGTAGATTTTCATTGTTTGAAAATGAATTTTGAATGAAAGAATTTTCTTAATAACCAGAAACAACGTGACACCTGAAAAAAAGAAGAGAGAGAGAGAGAGAGAGAGAGAGAGAGAGAGAGAGAGAGAGAGAGAGAGAGAGAGAGAGACACACACACACAGCGAGAGAGGCTTGCCGGTCAGGGGCCTGTTTAGAAATGACATAAATCTGGCTGCTAAAGACTTCAATCTTGCAATGACGCAGGCTTAGCCAACAGATAACGCTACACTTTCGTTGAGGATTACTCCTTTAACGGTTGCTGCTTCAGGCACAAGCACATTTCGATCTCAGATAATATACAAAAAACGTACATAAGAAACGGACTTACTGTAAACATAAATACACCAAGACGTATTGAAAGGCCAGCAGAAAAGCTCAAGGAGCTTTAGCGTAGAATGAAACAAGAATCAGTGACGAAATGGTGCAAAACGTTCGATAAAAGGAGGTGATGTGTTGCATGAAAGCTACCGTCTTCACCGCAAAAGACCTGTCTAGGGAATAAAAGCATCCTTCCATTTGGTCACATACCAAATCAACAGACCTGTCCAGGGAATGAAAGCATCCTTCCACTTGGTCACATACCAAATCAACAGACCTGTCCAGGGAATGAAAGCATCCTTCCACTTGGTCATATATACCACATCAACAGACCTGTCCAGGGAATAAAAGCATCCTTCCACTTGGTCATATATACCACATCAACAGACCTGTCCTGGGAATAAAAGCATCCTTCCACTTGGTCACATACCACATCAACAGACCTGTCCAGGGAATAAAAGCATCCTTCCACTTGGTCACATACCACATCAACAGACCTGTCCAGGGAATAAAAGCATCCTTCCATTTGGTCACATACCAAATCAACAGACCTGTCCAGGGAATGAAAGCATCCTTCCACTTGGTCATATATACCACATCAACAGACCTGTCCAGGGAATAAAAGCATCCTTCCACTTGGTCACATACCACATCAACAGCCTGGCAGCTCCCTGCGAAGACTATGTTTTTATGCTTCTTAAAAAAAAAAAAAAATTACTGAATTAATTTTGCAGACGCAATAAATTCAACCCAAAAGTGTCACTCTGTACCGGAGGCACTCATCATGTTGATGTGTGTAAGTGTCTTTACTTTACTTTATTTGGTGTTTAACGTCGTTTTCAACCACGAAGGTTTATATCGCGACGGGGAAATTTGAGGATGGGATAGAGCCACTTGTCAATTGTTTCTTGTTCACAAAAGCACTAATCAAAAAATTGCTCCAGGGGCTTGCAACGTAGTACAATATATGACCTTACTGGGAGAATGCAAGTTTCCAGTACAAAGGACTTAACATTTCTTACATACTGCTTGACTAAAATCTTTACAAACATGGACTATATTCTATACAAGAAACACTTAACAAGGGTAAAAGGAGAAACAGAACCGTTAGTCGCCTCTTACGACATGCTGGGGAGCATCGGGTAAATTCTTTCTCGTCCCAACCAATATGGGACTCCCCCTAACCCGCGGGGGGTGTTGAATGACTTGAGCATCGGTTTCTATAATGGCAGTTTTGTGTCATAATATTCTCTTTCTTTTTTATTCACTTGCTCGTTTGTTAAAAGACCCTAAATTAGGTTTGGAGACTGGATGCTATGAGGAACAGTCAAATATGTTGTAAAGCAGGCCTAAACTAATTTCAGTTTTCCGGAGATCTGTCGCTCTCGTGAAACCAGTAGCACCCAAGTTAACAGGCGGAAAATTGAGTATTGATCCCAATAAACTACATGTCAACCGATTGAACCCTCCAAGTTAACCTATACCCTAAACTAACACTTTTCAAGGTCTGTGCCTATCATCCTCGAAAATCTAGTCTCACAAATAATAATTACCTAACGTTTAAAAAAAAACACACCCTTTCCTTGGCTTTTGTACAAAGAATAAAAAGAAGACGAAAATAGAGAGAAATAAATACGGAAGCCGAGAGAAAAAATCGAGGCAGAGAAAAAAGACTGACCCAAAATTTTGTGGCAGAGTAAGAAGATCGCCAAGTGGGAAGTAGTCCAGACCAATTGGTTTGGCCAGGTCTGATTGGTTGATCTGCTGGATGACGTCACCACAGAGGTCTCGGCTGTCGCTGACCAGTGGCTGATATGCCATCAGACTTGGCTTGGTCAGCCGCATCACTGCACACATTTAGATATGGACATTTCATTTATAAGGTGGTATAGAAATCTTGCAGCTTTTTTATACAATGTAGATTATAGACGATTCATCAGCCGCATCCCTGCACACACTTATACATGGACATTTCATTTATAAGGTAGTATGGACATCTTGCAGCTTTCTTATACAATGCAGATTGTACACGATTGGTCGCCCTGGGGACAGGAGCAGTCAGCTTAAATAGAACCGACACCAATGCATCTTTTCATTGGCGACATTGCCGTGGTCATCACTGCACGCGGATAGATACAAAATACTTCGTGGAAGAGTGCTACAGAAATGTTGCAGTTGAATTGGCATACAGCTACATCTGTAGACGATTCAGCAGTCGCGCCAAGGGACAGGATCAACCTGCTCAAAAAGAAGTGATACAAACCCACGATTATTAATTGTTATAAACGCCCTCATCCTCGAAACTGCAAAATACAAGAGCTGAGGATCAAATAATATAGGATGAAACAGTCAATGAAACAGCAAACCAAATGGTATTTCTTGGTCAATTGTAAAATGGTATCAAAGCTGGCTCATTTCCAAACCAACAAGCATAAGGATTACACAAGATATGGTGAGAGATGCTGACGGGACGTGATGGGATAAATCAACAAGTATCAATCTTTACAAGGCCATCAACGGATTGGAAAGAAACCATATTCTACCGGCATTAGATAGATAGAGAGAAAGAGAAAGAGAGAGAGAGAGAGAGAGAGAGAGAGAGAGAGAGAGAGAGAGAGAGAGAGAGAGAGACAGGGAGAGAGAGAGAGAGAGAGGGGGAGAGAGGGAGAGAGGGAGAGGGAGAGAGGGAGAGAGGGAGAGAGAGAGAGAGAGAGAGAGAGAGAGAGGGAGAGAGAGGGAGAGAGGGGGGAGTAAGAGAGAGAGAGAGAGGGGGAGAGAGAGAGAGTGAGAGAGAGAGAGAGAGACAGGGAGAGAGAGAGAGAGAGAGAGAGAGAGAGAGAGAGAGAGAGAGAGAGAGAGAGAGAGAGAGAGAGAGAGAGAGAGAGAAATCAGAGAGACCAGTGAGTATCTGAAGAGAAACGCGCCGCTCAAATAAACTTATAAATAAACAAGTCGCGTAAGGCGAAAATACAATATTTAGTCAAGTAGCTGTCGAACTCACAGAATGAAACTGAACGCAATGCCATTTTTCAGCAAGACCGTATACTCGTAGCATCGTCAGTCCACCGCTCATGGCAAAGGCAGTGAAATTGACAAGAAGAGCGGGGTAGTAGTTGCGCTAAGAAGGATAGCACGCGTTTCTGTACCTCTCTTTGTTTTAACTTTCTGAGCGTGTTTTTAATCCAAACATATCATATCTATATGTTTTTGGAATCAGGAACCGACAAGGAATAAGATGAAAGTGTTTTTAAATTGATTTCGACAATTTAATTTTGATAATAATTTTTATAATATATTTAATTTTCAGAGCTTGTTTTTAATCCGAATATAACATATTTATATGTTTTTGGAATCAGCAAATGATGGAGAATAAGATAAACGTAAATTTGGATCGTTTTATAAATTTTTTTTTTTTTTTACAAATTTCAGATTTTTAATGACCAAAGTCATTAATTAATTTTTAAGCCATCAAGCTGAAATGCAATACCGAAGTCCGGGCTTCGTCGAAGATTACTTGACCAAAATTTCAACCAATTTGGTTGAAAAATGAGGGCGTGACAGTGCCGCCTCAACTTTCACGAAAAGCCGGATATGACGTCATCAAAGACATTTATCAAAAAAATGAAAAAAACGTTCGGGGATTTCATACCCAGGAACTCTCATGTCAAATTCATAAAGATCGGTCCAGTAGTTTAGTCTGAATCGCTCTACACACACACACACACACACACACACACACACACACACACACACACACACACACACACACACACACACACGCACAGACACACATACACCACGACCCTCGTTTCGATTCCCCCTCGATGTTAAAATATTTAGTCAAAACTTGACTAAATATAAAAAAGGCCCAAGAAGCGTTCCTGATTTTAAGAAAAAATCCAGAAGAAACCAGTTTAACTTGTTTACCTAAGACCACACAGAAGCAGCAAGGGAAAGGTCTATGTATTTAAAACACAAGCATATTTTCATTAGTCGCAATGACAATATACCATTTGCAACTAAAGCAGCGCATGTGGTGAACAATGGTATTTGGGCCCCCGGGAACCGGTAAGACACTCGTGCTCAGATGACAGGTCTACAAATAAAGGTCGCTAAGAGTTCTTTCTTTCTTTATTTGGTGTTTAACGTCGTTTTCAACCATTCAAGGTTATATCGCGACGGCGCTAAGAGTTGTTTTTGTTCCAATAGCACGATGTTGAAAACAAGTTGCTCTGCATTGTCATTTGAATAATACCCCTATCTTTCTTCTTCTTCTTGTCGTTCGCCAAATACCCCTATCCAAAGAAATGCAGGGGATTTATTGTGCCTTTGTATTGGAATCTGAGAGAGGCAAGAATTCAGAAAGAAGCAATTACAGTGTGTTGCTTTGTGCACAGTGGAAACCTTAGGTGAGAAAGTGCGTTTATGTCAATATTTAAGTGTGTGTGTGTGTGTGTGTGTGTGTGTGTGTGGTTGTGTGTGTTTGTGTGCGTGTGTGTGTGTGTGTGTGTGAGTGTGTGATTGTGTGTGTGTGATTGTGTGTGTGTGTTTGTGTGCCCGGTGTGTGTGTGTGTGTGTGTGTGTGTGTGTGTGTGTGTGTGTGTGTGTGTGTGTGTGTGTGTGTGTGTGTGCGTGAGCGCGCGTTTATGAATGTGTGTGTGTGTGTGCGTGAGCGCTTGCTTATGAATGTGTGTGTGTGTGTGTGTGTGTGTGTGTGTGTGTGTGTGCGTGAGCGCGCGCTTATGAATGTGTGTGTGTGTGTGTATACGTAAAAGGAACTCGTTTCATCCTTTCATATTCTGTGAGTTCCTCTTCCTTCCTGACCTCTTTTCCATAATGCACCTCCCCAAATGAAAAAAAAAATTTCAATTTCCACAAAAGGGGTTTGCATAAGGGTCAATCTTTTCCAGATCTGTTATCGTTGCCATTCCTTGGGAAAATCATGTGTGGTTCGATTTGATGTAACATCATCCATCTTTATGGACACAACGTTCTATCATCGCTCGGAGAAATAAAAATCCGCCTCGCTCGATGTTATCACGGAACACATTTCTCCCGGTGTAACACGAGAAAATTACTCCCACGAGATTTTTACTCCGGAGAAAACATTTCGTACGAAAAAGTTACTCCCTTTACGAAAAAAGCACTCCCCCATTACACGAGAAAATTACTCCCCAAGACAGGTGAGTTCCGAGTAAACATTTCGTACAAAAATGTTACTCCCCTGACCAATAAATAACGAATAAATTACTTAACCCAAACACAAGCAATTTAACTTCCCATGCCAGGTGTACGAAATGTTTACTCCCTTGTCCCCTGTTAGTCTTGGTGGTGGAAGGGGTGGAAGGAGAGTAGCGCGACATTCGTGTGCGCGAGATCACCTATTGGCATTATCCCTTCGCCCGCATCCCATTTTTGCGTACGAGATTTTTACTGAAAGTGAAAAAAAATGGGGAGTAAAAATTTCGTGGAGGGAGTACTTTTTCGTGCCTTGGGGAGTTCTTTTCTCGTACGAAAAGTGTACTTGGAGTAAGTATTTCGTACGAAATATTTACTCCGGAGTAAATTTTTTGTGGAGTAAAAATTTCGTGTTACACCGGCGGTCCCTCTTCACTTCGCTTCAAGCAAGGGACTGCACTCTGCGTTGTCAGTCTCTGCACTTGATGTAAGAGTAATGCCGTTATTAGATACCCCAATCGTGCGTGTGTGTGTGTGTGTGTGTGTGTGTGTGTGTGTGTGTGTGTGTGTGCGCGCGTGTGTGTTTGTCTGAGTGTGTGTGTGTGTGTGTGTGTGTGTGTGTGTGTGTGTGTGTGTGTGTATAGGTGTGTTTTGTGTGCTTTTCGTTGCTGTTGTTGTTTTTGTTGATTGGTTTGAAAATATGAATTCACAGTATTGCCCGCCAGTTTATTTACTATGTTGTCTCTAAGAGCACATTTCTTAGTTTATCTTGTACTCTTTCCATGAATGCTAGATTCCTGGGCTTTGTGAAACAGACACACACACACACACTGCCGGTTTTTATCATTAGATACGTTGTCCAGGGCCGGACCAATTGAGTTGTAAGGGGGGGGGGGGTTCCTCCTTTTTTTTGGGGGGCAAATCAGCAAAGTGGCGAAGCCACAAGCGCGCGCCTGCAAAGCAGGCGCGCGAACTAGGGGGGTCCGGGGGTATGCTCCCCCGGAAAATTGTTGAAAAACGGTTAAAATCTGTGCAATCTGGTGCATTCTGGGCCTTGTTTTGAGGGTTAAGAGCAGCATTGTTTTGGTGCTAAAACTAGTAAAAGTCAAAGCAAGGTACATGCTTTTTCCAGGGGTGGGGTTCCGGAACCCCTGGAACCCCCCCCCCCCCCCCCCCTGGGTCCGGCCCTGGTTGTCTGTCTGCCTGTCTCTCTCTCCTCTTCCAGTCTCCTCCTCACAGTTCGCTAACTGCAACCATATATCTGTCTGTCTGTCTGTCTGTCTGTCTGTTTCTCTCTACCAGTCTCCTCCTCACAGTTCGCTAACTGCAACCATCTATCTGTCTGTCTGTTCAAGTCCTGTCCCCACGGTACGGTAGTTGCACCCTGTCGCTCTTCGTGACTGGAATCATCAACAGCTGACGTTCACTGACCGCCTGAAAAAGCCAGAACCTCCCCTGGGGCAGGAGCAGGGTAAGCTAAAGGTCATTATTCGTGGATCTCGGCCTAACAAGGTCCCCGTAGAAAGGCTGGTCCATTGAATCCAACCTGGCAGCTCCTATCACTAAGCTAGAATGAGGGAGAGAGAGATGGCTGATCTCTGGTTATGAGCAGACTGTTTGCTTTCAAGGGTTCTTGGGTCGTTTTGATCTGACGTCTTTTATCTTTCTGTGTCCTTTGAAGATCCACAGAAATGCACCTGCTTTTGCACCTTTTTCGAAATACGAGTTGTCTATTGAAGAAAATGTCATCTTTTAACGTGTCTCCTTCAAACAATTTCTGTTACAGATATTTTTCTCTCTCTGAGTAACTGAGCTGGTTGAAGTACACTGACTGCCAACGTTCTGAAATTCAGA
>NC_090249.1:58880118-58898049 GCF_037325665.1 Littorina saxatilis | reverse complement strand
AGATAGAGAGTGGTGAAGGACTTAATTTACTTTTCTAAACTCATATGGCAAGAACAAGTTTGGTTCCTAGCTAGCTGTGAGCAAGACATAAGTTGAAGGAAAGTGGGGAAAGGGGGGGGGGGGGGTGGGGGTGTGAAGTGAAATGGAATGATTGTTTGGACAGACCGCTATCAGACGGGTCAACAGCAATTATTATCTGTAGACCCCAGCCATCACCGGCGCGGCTTCAACCAAAGATCTTGCAGGCTACGATCTTTGGTTGCACTCTGCAAAATCACTTTTGAGAATAGTCGAAGAATTGACTGGCGTAAGAGTTGTCTGAGAACGAGGGGTGACCTCCCTTACTCTTGATGCTTCAACGGGAATGTAGATAAAGGTACACTGGTGCCCAAGTCATAAGTACGAAAGGGGGGAGGGGGGAGGGGGGGTCAAGCTTGAAGCATTGGACTAAAATGGAAGCAGAAATATAAAGCTTGTCACATAAATTAAATAATCAATTGACAGCCATGCTCTATTTCCGTGTAACTCAGAAAGAGGACGCCCAAGACACGAAGCTACCAGTACCATTAAAAGATAACGATTAACGATGGGCAGCGAGGTACGGAGCTGGAACCCAGCATGCAGTATTTGTCTGATTTGATGTAAAGGTTCAATCGGTTAACATCCCATGGAATGTTACCATCTCCAATAGCGTATGTCGATAATCCGCAATAAAGTATCAAAGGGCGTCTTCGGATAGGAACAGAACTGAAAACCAAAGCTGAAAGCTGAAAGTCACTGGTTGCCCAAACAATGTTTCTTAACAGCTGAACTGATGTAGACATGATTCAGCCATTATTGAGTGTCCACCTTAATAAAAACAAAGCATCAACAACGAAAGTAAAAACGTCGTCGTGCCTAAAGAACACACGTGAAATGTGAAGGTCGATCGCTACAGTAAAGAACCAATGTTCTCCGACCTATGACGAGTACTGACAAAGAAGTCATTCTCCCAAAGAGCTCTTAGATTCTACTCGCGCTAATGAGTTTGCCAAACCACCAACAGCACCAGCAGCCCCACCACAACCACAACCATCACCACTACGTATTGCACGTAAAGACCCCAAGGTCAGATAACAAAACGCAAGCGGCGCGTGAAGGCAGATCGATTTTAGATCACACAATGGCTTCGCTCCACTCGCTCCGAATTGAAAGACAAAAAAAAATAATGCAATACTCACGCTATTCTATAGGTGTGCTGAGATGTTGAACAAAGTCTGATGACAGTAGTGCTATCCTGTCAATAGTTCTACTGGGGTATGCACACGTGTATGTATGTATGTGTGTCTGTGTGTGTGTGTGTGTGTGTGTGTGTGTGTGTGTGTGTGTGTGTGTGTGTGTGTCCGTACGTGTAAGTGCGGGTGCACATGTGTGAGCGTGTGTGTGTGTGTGTGTGTGTGTGTGTGTGTGTGCGTGCGTACTTGCGTGCGTGCGCGCGTGCGTGCGCGCGCGTGTGTGTGTGTGTGTGTGTGTGAATGTGTGTGTGTATGTGTGTGTGTGTGTGTAAATGCACCCGAGCGTGTGGGAGTGAGCGCGTGTTCAACCATTAAAAACACACAAGGCTTTGCCGACACGCACCACTTTATTTTTGGAAATCAACACTGGATCGTGGTGGCAATTAGCAGGCAATTATCCCCCAGTGAATTGCCCCTCTACCTCCATCAAGAGGTAATTATCCATCACAATTGAGACAGGCATTACAGAAAAAAAGCGAGGTGGGGAAAGGTTGAACGATGATGTTACAACGCTTTGCTAAGAACATGATCTTGTTTAATCGCGCTTAAAAAATGCTCCTTTCTCCCTGTTGGCAGAGCTGAGACTACATAAAAAGAAATGTACTTTAAACCGACGAAACCAGCCTAGTTCAACCAGCTTACACTGAAAAAGAGAAAGCTCAAACACTTAGTCTCGGGCCTTCCTCGTGTGTGTTGTCATTGATTCCACACCCAAAACGAACTCTGTTGCTCTCGGCTCAATTTCAAATCTGTATCTCCAGGAACACTCAGGGACGAAAGGTAAGACGAAAATAATGACTGGCGCAAAAGGCGTCACAATGATAATTACAGTCTGGAATGCCCACTCAAAACACAGCCGTTTTCAATTTGAGCAACAGCGCTCAAACGTTTATTTTTTTTAAGGTATATCTGGTGTGTGGTCACATAATTACATCCCCAACCTAAAATGTATAGCTCTTGTGGCGACGAGAGAAAATTTGTTTGCTAGATTATATCACTTTAACAATACTATACAGTAGAACCTGTCTGAAGAGACCACCCAAGGGACTGAGCAAAAGTGGTCTCTTTAGACAGGTGGTCTCTTTAGACAGTTGATTTATATAGTCGCAAAAACCGTCGGGGATCCTTCGGGGTGGTCTTAATGGGCAGGTGGTCTTTATGGACAGGTGGTCTTTATGGACAGGTGGTCTTAATGGGCAGGTGGTCTTTATGGACAGGTGGTCTTTATGGACAGGTGGTCTTTATGGACAGGTGGTCTCCAGGGCAGGTTCGACTGTACCACCCTTAAAATATCTACCCAACAAAAGAAAACAACTTTATACGATGACTGTTCTCTTTTTAAACACTGTGTCGAGGTCTTTGAAACACTGTGTCGAGGCTCTTTAAACACTGTGTCGAGGCCCTTTAAACACTGTGTCGAGGTCTTTTAAACACTGTGTCGAGGTCTTTTAAACACTGTGTCGAGGTCTTTTAAACACTGTGTCGAGCTAGGTCCTTTTAAACACTGTGTCGAGGCCCTCTTAACAGTGTGTCGAGGTCCTTTAAACACTGTGTCGAGGTCTTTTAAACACTGTGTCGAGGCCTTTTAAACAGTGTCGAGGCCTTTTAAACAGTGTCGAGGCCGTTTAAACACTGTGTCGAGGCCTTTTAAACAGTGTCGAGGCCCTTTAAACACTGTGTCGAGGCCCTTTAAACACTGTGTCGAGGTCCTTTAAACACTGTGTCGAGGTCTTTTAAACACTGTGTCGAGGTCCTTTAAACACTGTGTAGAGGCCTTTTAAACACTGTGTCGAGGCCCTCTTAACAGTGTGTTGAGGCCCTTTAAACACTGTGTCGAGGCCTTTTAAACAGTGTCGAGGCCCTTTAAACACTGTGTCGAGGCCCTGTAAACATTGTGTCTAGGCTTTTTCAACACTGTGTCGAGGCCTTTTAAACACTGTGTCGAGGCCTTTTAAACACTGTGTTGAGCCATTTTAAACACTGTGTCGAAGCCCTTTAAACACTGTGTCGAGGCCCTTTAAACACTGTGTCGAGGCCCTGTAAACACTGTGTCAAGGCCCTTTAAACAGTCTGTCGAGGCCCTTTTAATACAGTGTCGAGGCCCCTTAAAAACGGTGTCGAGGCCTTTTAAACACTGTGTTGAGCCATTTTAAACACTGTGTCGAGGCACTTTAAACACTGTGTCGAGGCAATTTAAATACTGTGTCGAGGCCCTTTAAACACTGTGTCGTGGTCCTTTAAACACTGTGTCGAGGCCCTTTAAACACTGTGTCGAGGCCGCACTAACCTGGCCCACCACCACCACCACCACCACCACCATGCGGGGGTGAAAGAACCCCGTTGGCACGTGCGAAGAACAAAGTGGTTCCAGACAGGTGCATGATCTGCCTGTTACCTTGTCTGTGCAGGTAACCTTTGAGAAAGCCCCCCACCTGTTTGTCCTTCTAACCTCATCACCTAGTGTTGTAATGCGGTGCACCTCCTCTCACACTCGGAGGTAACTGTAACCTGACTCAGACTGTGCTCAACAATGTCAATATGTTCTGTTGCAAGGGTGTGCCTATTTCCACTAGTTCCAAGGCACTTATTTCAGAATTATGTTACCCAAATTTAAATGAAGTATGATGTAGTCCTTATTATGTAGTCTCAAATGTATTTTATTTACAAGTAAGATCATCTGCTTGTGTTAGTCTTTATTGTGTAGTCTCTTTTATGTAGTCCTCCACAGGCGAAAACTTCAAATGCCTGCAGGACTTGCAGCTCAACGCTCTCTCGAAGTATCATGAAATACGCGTGGAAATGTCCAAGTCAAAGACGTTTCTGCTAGCCGTATATAAATAAGCCTTGCGCAATAACCCTTTACAATGCAACTAAACAGCTCCAAGCCGATACAGGCAGTGACAGAAACTGTGAAACAGCAAAATGAACTGCCCAAATAAATCATCTGACACAAGCTTGAATCGGAAGAGCGCGTGTTCTTCGCGTCAGCGAAGCTTAATATTACAATGGGAAAAGTGGACAGCTGCATCGTGCATTCATATGGAACTGAAGTGCATGTACTCTTAAGAATCGGGTATTTTGAGAAATACCCGCAAAACAATGTTCTTCCTCGGATTGACATTTTGGGGGTCCAATAAACAAAAATATGCCTCAAGACATTTGGTTAGGCAAGGTCTGTGTTACGTATCCGAGGCCGGTGTGTGTATGCGTGCGTGCGTGTGTGTGTGTGTGCGCGCGCGTGTGTGCGCGCCTATAATTTCGGTACAGCATCATGACTAGGTCGGCGTGCGTACGCGCTAGCGCGCGCATGTGTGTGAGTGTGTGAGTGTGTGTGCGTGCGTGCGTACGCGTGTGTCAGTGTGTGTGTGTGTGTGTGTGTGCGTGTGCGTGCGTGCGTGCACGGGTGTACATGCGTGCGCGCGTGCGTTTAATGCCGGTACAGCATCATAACTAGGTCATATCGAATTCGCCTAAAACGACGTCAAAATCGCATCCCTGAAATCACCACAAGCGAGTGCATCCGGCAAAAATCAATGAGCCTTAAACACGCCCTAGTTCAGACCCTCTCATGTTCAACCGTCCGTAAAGAAGTATTCTCCTTCACAACGAGTGTTGGGAGGGGCGAAAGCTTTAGAATCGACCTCTCGCTTGTCGCGGGAGTTGCCAAGCAAGAGAAAATCATTGATGTCTACAGCTCTTGCAGGGTACCAATTATATCTGACATAACAAAATGTAATGAGCTGGAACCGCTTGCACCAGATCTGCATAAATTCATAGCCAGTGAAGCATGCTAACACGTCGGCTGTACTCTTGGGAGAGTGAAAATATGGGACATAAACACAAATGGTGACCTCTTTTTAGGGCTAAATTGAATTTACAGAAGAGTTAAACTGTATAACTTTACAATCCGTAAAAGAATGTATTTAATATAAGAAGCACATTTATTTTGTTCAAACCCATATTCAAGCGTGCCCTACAAGACACACAACCACGGATAATTACTCAGTACCATGGGTATCTGGGATTCAATTTATGTTGGGTGGGTCGGGCGAAGAGAGAGAGAGAGAGAGAGAGAGAGAGAGAGAGAGAGAGAGAGAGAGAGAGAGAGAGAGAGAGAGAGAGAGAGAGAGAGAGAGAGAGAGAGAGATCAGCGCAAGGCTGTCACTAATTCTAACCAATAACGACTATCAGGATTAATGATTAGTCAGAAGTGTAACCCCCATTTAGCGTGACTGTACTGGGCGAGCCGCCGTGTCTGCAAAATACTATCATTACACGCAGTGCAGGACCCTCGTACCGCTAATCTTGTATCTCCCGAACACCCCCCTTGTCCGGAGGGAACCGGACTCAACCACAATTTATTGGGTGAAAGCAATTCTGTCGCGGAGACCTCAAGGACAGATCATCAGAATAAGTCACCTTTCCAGGACAGATCATCATAATCAGTAACCTTTCCTACGGAACGCCAAAGCTGGACTTTTTGCCTGGTTAAATCTACCGGAATCCGAACAATCTACAGGGCACCTGTGCACTCGATTGGCTCTATCATCATCATCATCATCATCATCATCATCATCATCATCATCATCAATCATCATCATCATCATCATCATCATCATCATCATCATCATCATCATCAATCAATCATCATCATCAATCAATCATCATCAATAATCATCATCAATCATCATCGTCATCGTCATCATCGTCATCGTCATCGTCATCATGCACCTGACTTGGACAGTCGTCGGAGGGACATTAGGGTTTGCGTATCACGTTTTTCTGTTTGTTATTGTTGTCTGAAATGAGTAAATGTATTTTGTCCGCCATCATGTTAACCTTTGTTATGTACATGACTGAAAATAAGCATTATATGTTATGAGTTAGTTATCCCATAGACCATTTATCCTGGACCGCCAATAGCTCTCTCTCCGCTATTTCTCTCTATTACGAGGTAGCGGCCTCTCGCATTTAGGAACCTACGCTTACATGGCCTTTCAGAAATCAGGGGGATGTCATATCCGGTGTCGATTGTAAACATGGACGAAGTTGCCGAGGTAAGTTCTGAAAATGCTAAAATAAACCCAGCTAAAGTGCATATGGAACATGTTTTTCGATGAGTTTTGTTAAGTTTAGTTTGGAGTTTTGGAAAATCCAGTTCATTGCCACCTCCCATTGTCACAAATAACTGGAGCGTGCTTTCTTTTCACTGTCTTCGAATCGCTGGCCTTTCAAACCGGACGCTAAGCGCCCCTGAAAGTCGAGCGTCGTAACCTCGAAGGGTCACGTGACGAGTTGGCGGTCCAGGCTATTTGGTCTATGGTTATCCTAAAAACCATGTATTGTTTTTGTCCTGATAAAAATTTAATAAAGTTTTGTTTGAACCACATGAGGGTTGAGGAGGCAGAAAGTCTCCAGGCTCAGGCATGGGAATTCCAAAATAGAAAAAAAAACTCTGAAAAAAGGCCAAGGTCCTGGGGCCGCTTTGGCCCCGGCGGGGTACAGGGGCAGAGCCCCGTTGGGGGGACCGGGGGGGGGGGGGGGGGCTGTCGCCCACTGAAGGAAAACGAATTTTAGCATTTTAGACCAATATTTTGATAGTTCTTGTGTAAGCAAATAATGGATTGCCGCGGACAATTTTTTATTTTCGCTGAAACGTAATTTCCTTTTCGCGGAAATCCGCGATTTCGCGGACAATTCCCATGACTGAGGGTGTTCTGTTGGGGGCCGTCGATAGAAGCTCATAATTATTCTGTGTCCATTCTTTAACGTTGTCGGACCAGCTCTTCCGGCCCTTGTCCCCCGAGTCTGCGTCCTCCTTCCACGGTGACTTGTAGGATGGTTTTGGGGAGGGTGTCGTATAATAATAATAATAATACGAATATTTATAACGCGCACATATCTCACCAACAGGCGACTCAAGGCGCACATACACTCATTCACACACACGGAGACTTAAAGTCACTAGCACACACACACCATCAACCATTAAAATATGTACAGTTATTCAGGGTGGGATGGGGTGGGCAGTGTAGAATGCATGGATTATTTGGAAAAAAGGAATGTCTTGAGTGCAGATTTGAATGATTCGTGACTTGTAGGATGGTTTTAGGGAGGGTGTCGTATGCCTCGTCACTTGGCCAAAGCACACCAACTTCCGTCGTTTGACGGTTTCCAACTCACAACATCAGTGCTCTAACAAGACAGCCAACGACAACAACTCAGCAACACTGTAACGCCTTGCATAGATCAGAGTGTGTGTGACGATAACCATTACCACCAGAAAAACCCACAGGTGTTTAAGTGCACGTGCGAAGATTGCCAAGCAATTGGCCGCCAAAAGCTTATAGCTGCGACATTTGGTGCGACAAGATAATGACGGCGTGCAGTTTGCGCTGCATAATGACAGCGTGCAGTTTGCGCTGCATAATGACAGCGTGCAGTTTGCGCTGCATAATGACAGCGTGCAGTTTGCGCTGCATAATGACAGCGTGCAGTTTGCGCTGCATAATGACGACGCAGAGAGGCGGGGCACTGCGGATATCTTGTAGCGTGACCTGTCACCATTGTCCTTACACTGTGACACACTCTGCCCCTATCACGCCTTGCACGTGCACACCAGCCTTCACAATAAAAATGCGGTTCTTTTCACGATGAAGAAATCGACGTCTCTAGCTGTCCGACGCCTGAGAAACCTTTGTCCGACGTTGTGTGACAATGACATACATTTTTGGGTTTGTTTCAGAAGAACAGGCGGTTTTGTAGGCCCACAGTAAGCCTCTATGTCCTAAAAGTCTCTTTGAAAACAGCTTTGTGCCGCAGTAAGGAGCGTCTTGAAGCAAGACTTGGCAGGCGTGCTGCGCGTGTCGTGATAGCTCGATCTAAGCCCCAGGACACTGTCCTTCAAAGACTGTTCCAGTGTCCTTGTTAGGTCACTGTCAGCGGTCAATGTGGTCAGGTGACCACCAACACAACTTGCAACTCGTTAAGATACACCACTACGGGGACCAGAGAATATTTTGTAGCGTGACCTGTCACCATTGTCCTTACAAAGTGACACACTCTGCCCTGCCCTCTCTCTCTCTCTCTCTCTCTCTCTCTCTCTCCCCCTCTCTCTCCCCCTCTCTCTCTCTCTCTCACTCTCCCCCTCTCTCTCACTTTCCCCCTCCCTCCCTCCCTCTCTCCCTCCTTATCTCTTACTCGCTAACACCATAAATATTATATATGTATTCTGAAACTGATTTTTGTTTTGATGTACAATTTTCATTCAATTTTCTGTTCATGTTTGTTTGCTTTTCATTTAAACTGAACCCTCCCCAATCACATAATTCACCTCCCCCACCTTTTAAACGGAGACAGACAGTATTCCTCAGATTTGAACAGGAAAATTGTTTCCACCGTACACTCGTTCATTAAACGTTCAGGCCGCTTTGGGTAAATCAGAATAAATGCTCTACAAGCCGGACAACAACTTTAACTTCTGCACATCTCCTACCCAGCCCTCTTCTTTTATTCATCTTCTTTCCCTCCTTCCTTCCTTTACTGTCTTTCTTTATCATCATTATGCAACGTTCATTACGTTATTAATAGATTTGGTTTATTGAGACAAATTTTTCCGCCGTTACTGCCTTATGTTGTACTGTCATGCAGGAACACCACTATAAGCTTCTAGCTTGTTGCTGTTTCTGTGAACTTTGTATACATGTCATGATTGTAACCCTTGTTAAAATAAACTTATGTTTAAACCAACTGGGGTCCTGGTTTGGCCTATTATGGTCCGCTGGACCCGAAAAGCAATAGCTAACTAACTAACTTAAACCAACTGCACGTGCACGCTAGAACTAAAGACGTGTCTTGCCTCTTGCATAGCTCATTTGATACCTCTGCTACTTGAATGTATACCCTTATTCTAAAAAAAAACCTGTGCATTTGTTTGTTCTGCATTTCTCGCTTAATCGTTTCAAGACAATCAGACCTTTCTAATTTTTCGGGTGAAACAATTTTTGGGGCTTGAATGCTTATTATTTATTCATAATGACTGCTAACAAACAGCAGACTTACACTCCTCGGCAAGGCCTCACAGCCATCTATATTGGTATTTCTTTCCAACGCATACTTCACCTGAGCTACCCTCCCGCCCCTCCGGATATCCATATGACGGATGCAGCACGGTCTGTTAACAAGAACACATTGCTTGGAAGGAATAATGATATTAGAACAGTTGGGCCGTTTAAAACCATACCCAGCTATAAACATGGCTCACATAATTACCCTCCCCCCCTCCCCCCCCTCTCAACCGCTATCGCCCTACTGCCCACACACTGCAATCTTGAAGCACTCTAGGGAATCAAAAAACAACCCATAAAAAGATAATGAACAGGCGCTTCAAACAAATGAGAGAAAACAAGCAGGGGTCCGCACTGATTGAGTGATCTCCCCTCAACCCTCCACACCGATATCGGATAGGAGAGGAGTGGTGGCAACTTCGCAACATTTCACGCTAATTACGCCACTCAGGAGGTGAAAAAACACCTCTTCAAAATGCTACAAAGCATCTTGTAACACTCTACACCGATAAAGAGATCGCAGCCGCAGACTCACAAACAGGTGCAAACAAGAAACGAAGAAATGTAATAAACATTCGAGCAGAGAAGCACAGGAGTGAATCATGGTTTATAATAGAGAAGCAGAAAAAAAGACGACAAAAATAATCAAAGCGAAGAGGCGATGCATCAAAAGCAACACATTTACGACCAACGCAGCAACTCACTTCAATTACTCCGTCGCGATATAACCTTGAATGGTTGAAAACGACGTTAAACACCAAATAAAGAAAGAAAGAAAGAAAGATTTCAATTACTTTAACGCAGCTGAATGAAAGAGTTATAGGTAATCAACATTCGAACAGGGAAACACACGGGTGAATCACGGGTTTAAATCGAAAAGCAGAAAAAGAAGACAAAAATAAGCCTAGTGCAGAGTTGTGCATCAAAACGCGGCAACACATTTACGACGCAGCGACTCAGTTTAATTGCTCTGCCGCAGCAGAATGGAAGAATTATAGGTTACAAATATTCGAGCAGGGAAGAGCGAGGGAATCACGGTTTTAAATAGATAGAAGCGGAAAAAGAAGACAAAACTAACCAAAGTGCAGAGTTGTGCATCAAAACGCGGCAACACGTTTACCAAAAGGACGACACAAATAATCAACGTAAAGAGGCAATGCATCAAAAGCAACACATTTATGATCAACGCAGATACTCAGTTTAATTGCTCTGCTGCAGCAGAATGGAAGAATCATTTTATAGGTTATACAAATTCGAGCAGGGAAGAACGAGGGAATCACGGGTTTAAATATATATAAGCAAAAAAAAAAGAAGACAAAACTAACCAAAGTGCAGAGGTGATGCACCAAAAGCAACACATGCTCGACCAACGCAGCGACTCACTTCAATTTAGTACTTTACCGCAGCAGAACGGAAGAATGTTGCGACTCAAAATGAGTTCCTGATGCTATCCGCGTGACCATAGACCTATATTAGTCTAATATAGGTTCCTGGCGTGAGTAACCTCTTGAGGCACAGTTGATTTGAAAGGGAAGCCTATGGTGTACAGCGGAATGACGGAGGCCTCATGGGTGGTGCAGGGAGGAGGATGCAAGTCAGTGCACATAGGCTGCAGAGATATATATACATGTGTGTATAAGTGTGTTACGCTACGGTATGAACTGAGCTTCTTTTACCCTTGGGAAAAGGGACAGAACGCTGGGGAGATTGGCCAGCCAACCAGCCAACAATGATTAAATGTCAATTCATTTGCATTACTTTATTATCTCATTGATGGGAAATTCGGGTCAACCATGTCCATCTGGATTTCACACAGCCTTACCAATTATATTCCAGGCTACCGCACAGACGAGTCAAAACCAGACAGGACAAGGGGCAAGCAAAACAGGGAAAGGCCAAGGTACAGGTGCAGTATACCTCAGGTCTGACCTGTTAGCAAGGAAGGGAAAGGGCGCCACCGCATTCACCTGCACGTGCTATACGCCGCTGTACATGTTAGTCTTTCGGATGAGACGAAAAACCGAGGTCCCTTCGTGTGCACTACATTGGGGTGTGCACGTTAAAGATCCCACGATTGACAAAAGGGTCTTTCCTGGCAAAATTGTATTGGCATAGATAAAAATGTCCACCAAAATACCCGTGTGACTTGGACTGATAATAGGCCGTGAAAAGTAGGATATGCGCCGAAATGGCTGCGATCTGCTGGCCGATGTGAATGCGTGATATATTGTGTAAAAAAATTCCATCTCACACGGCATAAATAAATCCCTGCGCCTTGAATATGTGCGCGATATAAATTGCATACAAAAAAAAAATATATAAAAATAAAAATCCCTGCGCTTAGAACTGTACCCACGGAATACGCGCGATATAAGCCTCATATTGATTGATTGATGTCACAGTGCAGCGTTCAACCTTGACTGACACAGCCATACCTGAGTTATTATTGTCATTATTTCTTTCCGAGCAGGACAGGACACGCAGACAGGAGGGGCCCCATCAGCAACAACAAACTAAAGCGCATGAAAAAAAAATGAAAAAAAATATAAAGAAAAGGGCAAAAAAGTAAGGGTTGTAGCAGCAGCCTGCATGCAACCGAGGTAAAAAAAAAAACCAAACAACCCAAAAACAAACAAACAACTAAAGCGCACGACAAGGTAAACATTCATACTCTTGTCGTGGTTTTAAACAGCCTAGGTAAACACACAGTGAGTAAAACAAAAAGACACTGCACGTAGAGAGAGAGGGGGCTATATATTTATTAACACAGTAGGGGTGTGGAACGGATCGACACATTACCGTCCTCAGTAGTGCCACCTGTCCAGCTCCAAGCCACCACCGTGATTTCAAACATCTAACCCGCACAGGTGAGTCAAGACCAAACAAGAGGGAACCGGTGAGCGTTGGGATGTTAACACTGTCAGGGTGGAAAAATAAGGGCGCCGCTAGAGACGGGGAACACGTGCGATGCGCTAGCTGTGCATGTGGTTGTGTGGCCCGACCCTTTTCTCACAGTGCGTCACTCCTAGCTTGTTGTTGGAGTAACCCAACCGTAACAACCGATCGACAAGGCAAACACCTCCGGATGTTGCGATGTATGCTGCACGACGGGGTGGCATTGTGGCTGAGGTAGTGTACACGATGACTGTGGGGTGAGCGACGTAATGGTGCGTTTCGTGGAGTCACTAAATCACTACAATAATCTCACAAAGCCGAGGGTACCTCCCGAGCACCACCTGTCACGATTTTGTCTTTTCCTTCTTCCGACCAATTGAAGAACTGGGTCCTGCTGGACGTTTAAGTTCAACGCCTGAGTAGAGTTTTGAGTAGAGGTAGTTTAAATGGATTTCTATGTGCAATGAAAGTGGGCTCTACTTCGTTGGGCATTGTCGTCGTTGTGGTGTGGGTCTACAGATCCTGACGGGCCAGGTGTGACATGCAAGGCTGGTCAAGCGTTCTGACTGGGTATCACAGGAATCACGACTGAGTGATACGGAAGAATGGAGCTCCAACGGGAACGCAGGCGTTTGACCTACACACGTTGCTAGTGTTTACCCGGCTTCATGGCAGCACCGCGAGAACCAAGAAACAGACCCCGTGGTTTGAACGAGAGGAGTGGTCTTCTGCATGTTGTATGTAACCCCTACCATACGTCACACCACTTAAACAAATCACTGCACTAAAGGCAATTGCGTCATAGTGAATATTGTAGGACTGACCCGGGCCAATAACGATCATTCCTGGTGTTTAAACGAGATAAATGACTTTCAGTGATCGAAGACTATATGTGGTGTGAAGTACTAGCACCCACAGAATACATCAAACCACTAAGCTAACAATTGCACCATCGTGTTGTTTTGTTCTTTGGGTGATCGCGACTCGAGTCACTGGTTTGAGGACTACGACTGCGCAGCTCCTGTCGATGGGGAATGTGTATCTGCCGGCGTGAGGTACACGTACCCTCAGCCATAGACCAAATATATCTATGCCTCAGCATACATCCACACGCTAAACTAACACGGCAAAGTACATCACACGCAATTGCATCATGGCATTTACTGGCTGCAGAGACCCATACCACGAACAACTGCGCACGTGCGCTTAAGTTCACGTACCGTAATCATACGTTACGCCACTAAACTAACATGCCGCTCAAGCACTTGCATGACGGTGTTTATAGCTGCAGTAACCCAAAGAACGGGTCAGAGGAACCATGTATTTTACCTTGCTGTTGAGACGTATTGGCTGGCATTCAGTTCACAGCGCGGCTCGTGCACGTGGCTGTGACTCGCTTGCACCAAAAGCCGGCGTCCTACTCTAGTCAGTTTCCACGTAGGACAACTGCAGGTAGATAAAGCACTTGTCTGTAAAGTTATTTCGGGCTTTCACTTTAATGTCTTAGTCATAATCGGCGGGGATTCTTTCCACTAGGTAGTCTATTTTTGCGGAGAGAAGATCATTCGCAGAGGAGGAGCGTAAGAAGTTAGGCGCAGTTGTGAATACCTGGGAACGTCGTGTTGAATCAGGTGCCGTTCTGACTGTTGAGCGTCAGAATTAGGAAAAAGACTTTTGAGTCAGTGCGTATGAGTGTCCCATTGAACCTATCCTGCCAGTTCTTGGAGTTATAAGTGTTCGTTTGTCATTATTCTCCACAGGGAGTAGGTATTCGCCACTAGAGAATCTCTTCTGTGAATGGAGTAACCATTAGTACCCAACGTGTAGTTCACACAAGTTTGCTCATCTAATGAGGCTCTCGGCGTCTGTGGCATTGTCACGATGGCATCCGTCAGGTAATGTCACTTCCTCCCAGACATACCATTTTCAGCACAGGTACCTCTTCCCTGGAGGAAGTTCCAAACTAAGGTTCGGGACGATATCTTTTTTGTCATCGTGTGACTGTGACACGGTTCGGACTCGGAGAGAGGTGTTCCTGTTGATTGGATCTGCGCGGTAGTATCAGAAGAAAACTCTACACTGTGAGAGAACAAATGTGGGTGCTTTTCGCAGTGAAAAAGTGTTATGTTGAAAGTCAGTGTCTGTGTTTTGAAGCGGTTATACTGCTGGTTGTCGGCTCTGGATACACCATCATTTGGAAAATAAGGTGTTTTTAGCTTCAGGTTGGATGTATGTGATTCTGGAACATCCGCATCTCGTTTCATGTGTTCAGTATCCGTGTTGGATTAGCAGTAACTTCGCTACATAACACGACGAACATCTGGGCCATTGCGTACGGTAAGTCTAACTTTTTTTCACGCTCTGCAGAAAGTGAGTTGTACTCTCTCGGCATCCTCTCATGCGCTATGAGACGCGCGTCAATTCGCCTATTGCAGCTGGAACTACAACTCAAATGAAGTACAAATCACTCAACAGAGAGAGAGAGAGAGAGAGAGAGAGAGAGAGAGAGAGAGAGAGAGAGAGAGAGAGAGAGAGAGAGAGAGAGAGAGAGAGAGAGAGAGAGAGAGAGAGAGAGTTGTACTCTCTCGGCATCCTCTCATGCACTATAAGACGCGCGTCAATTCGCCTATTGCAGCTGGAACTACAACTCAAATGAAGTACAAATCACTCAACACAGAGAGAGAGAGAGAGAGAGAGAGAGAGAGAGAGAGAGAGAGACAGAGACAGAGAGAGAGAGAGACAGAGACAGAGACAGAGACAGAGACAGAGAGAGAGAGTTGTACTCTCTCGGCATCCTCTCATGCGCTATAAGACGCGCGTCAATTCGCCTATTGCAGCTGGAACTACAACTCAAATGAAGTACAAATCACTCAACAGAGAGAGAGAGAGAGAGAGAGAGAGAGACAGACAGACAGACAGACAGACAGACAGACAGACAGAGAGAGAAATAGAGAGAGGGCGAGAGAGAGAGACTCAGACTCAGACTCAGAACTTTATTACAAAAGGATAAAGGTTTTAGGCAAAGCCTATTCTTCCAACCTGTCCTTTATACAACACATAAAGACAGATGCACATAAAAAAAAAAAATTCAATCATATAAAATACAGAAATACATTGTATGAAATGCAACACAATGTGCATTTAAGGAATGACATAAGGAGAACTCAAAAGTTACAAAATTACATTGACACAGAGACCCTCTTACATACACGCATACCCCCCTCCCACACACTCACTCTCTCTCCGTTTCAGGCATGAAAACTGAAAGAAAAAAAAAATACTGAAAAAAAAATTCGAAGGCGCGTAGCGCCAAGTTTCGCAGGCGCAAAGCGCCAAGACTTCTAGGGGGGTCCGGGGGCATGCCCCCCCGGAAATGTGTTTTTTCAAGGGTGCAATTTGGTGCAATCTGGGGCTATCTGAGCCTTAAAATTGGATTCAGACATGGCCCCAAAACTATTTTACTATAACTATGACTAGGAAAAAAAAATA
The DNA here is from genome assembly GCF_037325665.1 of Littorina saxatilis. NCBI lineage: Eukaryota > Metazoa > Mollusca > Gastropoda > Littorinimorpha > Littorinidae > Littorina > Littorina saxatilis. Next base: position 58,882,325 of record NC_090249.1, on the reverse strand, counting down.
AATAAATAAATAAATAAATAAAAAATAAAAAATACGGAAAATAAAAAAAAATACGGTTTATTTTTTTCAAAAATACGGAAAATACGGAAAGTACGGAGAATTTTCATGCCTGCGTTTGTTTGTCTGTCTGTCTGTGTGTCAATCAATCAATCTGTCTGTCTCTCGTAAAAGGCAAGTCTAACTACTCCCCAAAACGAAAACCCTTCCACAAAAATCCAGAAACCTATGCCACAAATAGATATATAGCGAGCTGTAGAGAAAGCAATTAATCCCCCACACTATTCCACCATCTCAAACAACTCTCTCCCCCTCTCCCTCAATACAAAAACACTATATACACAGCCCCAAGTACTCAAAAAACAGCCCCACACCTCATCAGAAGCGACCACAGACAGACGAAAGGCCAGAGGCAATAGCGGACTCTCCATGAAAGGCACTTCAAAGGCAAGATAAATCGAGAGATAAAAAGGTCTGCTGGTCATTCTGGCTGTAGAGCGGAACAAGATGTCGCTTGACTTCAAAGAAGCAGGAAAGTCGTTTTTGGTCGGCTAGCCGTAAATATAACATCGTGTCGGTGATGATGAGAATTGAAAATGATACTGACCGTGTAATAACACCTGACGATCCGTGTCGAACTTTATTTTTACGGACTGCCTGCCTGCCTGTCTGTCTGCCTGCCTCTGTCTGTCTGACTTTCTGTCATTTATTCAAAATCTCTGCACCTTATCAAAGAGAAAAGTCTCGAGAATAATATAATCTGATTTGTCGCATGTGCAAATCATAACTTGCAGATAAAGTCAGTGTTTTTTTTGTCCGTTGTCGTACACGTGCAGATTTCAGACAACGCTTAAACTCTTCCAATGATTCTTTTATGACATTGCACGTTCTATTTAAAGTACGAGGTATGTTAGTTTGTGTTCACAACTTTGTAGTTTTTTGTTTTGTCTTTTTAGTATTTGCTAACCCAAAGTGTATAACGGTCAAACTTTACAAACTCTCGGTCAGATTGTTTTCCATGCACACACAATGTAATGAGTTTCCGAATCGGAATCCACATCTTTCTGTCACAGAGACAGTCGGAATCATTGCTAAGGCCAAAAAACCCTACATAGTCTGTTTACGGTAACATAGGCAAACAAAAATAGGGTCGGTAGGTCGGGATTTCTTTTTTCTTTTTTTTTCTTTCCCAAAAAACATATTTTTAAGTTATTTTGTCAAAAAACAGACTTTTTAATTTGTTTTAATTTTTTTGTTTGTTTGTTTTTGTTCCCAAATGCCAAAAAAAAGTCAAGGGTCGCGCGAAAAAATAGGGTCGGTCGGGATACGGTAAACAGACTATTTTTTGTTGTTGGCCTAAACATCTTGTATTATATATATATAAAAACAGAGAATGCGTAATTCAATTTTTACAAAACCTTCCATAAAAGGGTTTTTATTCTGTCGAAAAAGAAAGCTGACACATCTAAAAATCAAATTCAATGAAAAAAAGACGAACAAATCAATCGGAAAGAAAGAAACACACAAAAAGTAAAAAGGGAACAGATACTTCCAAACTTGGCGTCTGGACATTCAAATCAGGGTCTGGTTCTCCACGAAAGTTGCACTCAACCCTCCCCCTTCCATACCCCCCTCTCCCCCCCCCTTCGAACCAGCCCCTTCACTTTCAGTTCCACCAACACTGGAGCAAACTGCTAGGAGCAATTCAGCCTTTATTGGATGGGGGAATTGATTCCGAATGGGCGAAAACGCACAGTTTGGAAGGAGGGAGAAAGAAAAAAAGTTGAATTGCCTTCCACCAATGATTTGCTCCGTAGTCTGTCACTTAGACGTGGTGCGTGTGCTTGTGTTAAAGTTAGCAATAAAATGTTCGCTTGTTTGTTTGTTTATTTGTTGCTTAACGTCCAGCCGACTACGCAGAGCCATATCAGGACGAGGAAGGGGGGGGATGAAGGGGGCCACTTGTCAAGCGATTCCTGTTTACAAATGCACTAACCCATTACTTGTGTCCCAGCAGGCTTTAGTAAAACTAAATTAATACCTACTGGAAGATTACCAGTTTCCAGAAATGTTCGCTTCTCCGCAACAAATGGTGTTGCGAAATGTGGACGAGGATAATGATCATAACCCAACTAACTGTTTCTACATTTTGATCACCTGAAAACCTCTATTTTACCATTCGTTAGCTGGAATGACTTTGAATTTTGCAG
>NC_090249.1:58847618-58870118 GCF_037325665.1 Littorina saxatilis | reverse complement strand
ACTCCCATCTCACGACCCCCCCCCCCCCCCCCCCCCCAAGACACACAAGTTAGGAAAGTAAATACAGGAACCACTAGGGTCTGTGAACCGACAAGCCCGAGCACGAAGACATCGATGTAAACCTGTCGTGACAGACAGCAATCAGTGAAGAGCAGGAACCATCTACGCTGGTTCCAGAGCGACAGAAGACATCTCCTCCTTTGTCAGAGAGAAAAGGAGCACTAACAATATGCCCACTGTCTCTCCCAGAGAGCAAGCAAGCACTTTCAAATGGTCACAAAAACACGACGTCTACCAGCACTGTTACTGGAAACAAAGCACATCCGTGCCTTAGGAAAAACGAATGAAGAGAGATTAAAACTTTGGCTTTCATTTGCTGGATCAGTTAAAAATAAGCATTCTCTCTGCGCACTTTCTTCAAGTATTAAGTACCATTCTTTGCAAATGTTGAAGTTCATGGCCTGTGTATGTGTGTATTCTTTTTTTGTCAAGACACGTTGTACGCCGCCACCATTTTGATACAAAAGGTATACGCAGAAATAGACGCGAGTGTACCAGCTTACACGTGACACTAAGGTGTCTCTTTGCAAGACACCAGTGTCAAAATACAATAATTAATTACATCTTCAAAAAAGCCGTGAGGCTCAGAGAAACAGACATTGGCCCTTGGCAGGGTGAAGGTACCAAGCGTCTCAAATCCGCCATACTTCAAGAAAAAACTGTTAAAACGAACTCAATTCGTCATTCGACACTTTGTATGACCCCAAGACATCAGTCCGTCGTTACAATTAAGATCAAAAGAAAGCAGAACCATAAACACTGCGGTCACAGAGTCTGGGGGTACCATATCTCTGAGCTGACGTGACTGTACCTCGCACGTGACAATAGACAATCTGCGAACACCGACCAGAGGCGAGCACAGAAAACCAAGGCAAAGACCTCACCAGACCCCCTCCTTTTTTGTAAGAAGCGTGGTTACGATCGATGGGAAGATCTATCCAGCATAATTCGTCGTCTTCCGTACGAATTAAGAATTCGTCGCCTCTGTTACATTGCATCGTCGTTATTTGTTACAGACACAGCCATAAGGCTTTACAAAACAGACTTCAAGCCAGAGTTTACATCACACACGCTTGTAAGATGTCATTATTCCGTCCACCTGACTCCTAAAAATCTACTTGCTCGTCCCTTTCAAATGAAACCCTGCGCTGAAATCAACAACGTGCGTGTCGAAACACCTAACTTCAGAGAACAGAATAAAAAAAAGAAATGAAATAATTCGAAAAAGCCCGTCATTATCCGAATTAAAATAACATAAAAAGTCAGAGAGTGAAATGAAAACAACTAAAAACAAAAAACAAAAAAACCTTCATTATCCGTATTAAAATAAAACAAAAATCCCCAAAAAGCGAGAAGAAATGCACGTGAAACACGCAATCCAGCCCGCCGAGGTGTCAGTGTGAACATGCACAGTGACAACGAACAAACAGCCTGGAGCTGAACCTGCCACGGCATCTCCTGTCAGTGTGAACATGCACAGTGACTCTGAACAAACAGCCTGGAGCTGAACCTGCCACGGTATCTCCTGTCAGTGCGTAGCAACCAGGAAGAGACGAGCTTCACTGGAATTCCTCATGTGATGAGCAGGTCGTGCCAATGTCGCTAATTAAAGTCCCACTCCCCTGGAACCAGTTTGTTTCACTGTCTCAGATCTAGCCAGGCTTTTACATGGGGTAAGACCATCCCTCCACTTGGTCACATACCAAAAATGAACAACCTGACAGCTTGCTGTGGTGAGATGGAGTTTTTTGATGAATTCATTTCCGAAAATGAATAAAGACATCAGTTCATTTTATAAATTAATTTTAAAAATAAATACCACTGCACACAGAGAGCATCCAGCCTGTTCATATTTGTGTATGTGACCAAGTGGAGGGATGGTCTTGCCTCATGTAAAAGCCTGGCTCTAGTCTCGCCACAAGACCAAACAGCCCAGGCACAGAACATCCCAGAACCCGGGAGTTACAGTAAGATGGTGTGACTCTTATTTGGCACTGACAATACGCAATGTGTGAACAACACAGAAAACCACTGGAAAGCCCCAGTGATGACCTCTTTCGCAAGAGATGTGATAACAATCAATCGGAACAACTATCGATTGAGAATTCGTTGCTTTTTGTCACATTGCATCATCACCAACATCACTTTTTTCTGACAAAATGAATAAAGAAACTTCAAGCTAGTAATCACACACAAACGCTTGTGAGGCGCAAATGCGCTACTTTTCTCAAAACAAAGCCTCTGGTCTTATTTACGGAGTGAGGCACGTATACAAAGGAGCCACAAGACCTGTACGCAACATTTTTGATGCACAAAAATTAAAATAAAAAGAGCTATATATATTTGACAAAATCCAAACAGAACGAAACAAGGAAGAGAGTCACAATACCTCTACGCAAAAGTGTATTATACACAACATTTAAAATAAAAAGAGCTATATTTCGAAATCGAAACAGAACAAAACAAGGAAGAGAGTAGAAAAAAGGCGGGAAAGAAATGCACGTGAAACGCGTAATTTACGTCGTGAGGTGTCACTGTGAACAAGCGTAGCGCCACTGAACAAACATCCCGTAGTGGAGACTGGCCTCAATAACTCCTGACTGTACACACCGACCAGGAAGAGCAACGTAAACCAGCGTCTCGGTGCGAACCCTGGGGTGACGAGCAGCTCGTGCTCTCTGTCTCTAATTAACACAACACCAGCCTTTGTTCAGGGTCTCAAGGAGGACAGAAACCAGCGTGTAGTACGTGCTCTCTGCCTCTGATAAGTGGGACATACAGTCATGTCTTTAGCGATACGCCTCGAGGTTCTTCTTAATGCCACAGAACGATCCCAGCACGTGCAAAATGTAACTGAAGGGTTAACTGTCTCCAGTCACAACAAACGTAATGGATTTTTTGGCTCTATTCTGCACGCCACTGATCGAGGTTCAGTGACAAAACCAATATTAACATGGCTCCTGTCCAAATGTCATTGGACGAACTTCCCCTGTGTGTTAACACTGTTGTTATCATAAAGGCAACTGTCTGTCGTCACCGCAAGCTTATCCTCTCAGTTATGTCCACAGTGGCAGATACGTAATTGCAACACCGGCGAAAACGCAAGCTCCTACTTATTGTCTGTTTCCAGGGAACCAGAGACAGAGAATTTGAAACCCACAGTAAGGCCTGGCGTTGCTGAAAGTAATTTTATGACAATTAAGTCCGACCTGAGACAATACAATCTCAAAGTAGAGAGTCATCTGGTCATTGTGTTTCGTTTCTAAGACAACGAAAGAGCGTCAGAGGACAGGCATAAAAGGTGCTAGTCAGGTAGGCTCTATCTGGACTAAACGTTACTTATCTCGCTGCAGACCATGCAAGACACTAACTTAGTTTGTCTTTCTTTCTGTATTTATTTCGTGTTTAACGTCGTTTTCAACCATTCAAGGTTATATCGCGACGGAGGGAAGGTGGGGGAGATGGGATAAAGCCACTTGTTAATTGTTTCTTGTTCACAAAAGCACTAATCAAAATTTGCTCCAGGGGCTTGCAACGTAGTACAATATATTACCTTACTGGGAGAATGCAAGTTTCCAGTACAAAGGACTTAACATTTCTTACATACTGCTTGACTAAAATCTTTACAAACATTGACTATATTCTATACAAGAAACACTTAACAAGGGTAAAAGGAGAAACAGAATCCGTTAGTCGCCTCTTACGACATGCTGGGGAGCATCGGGTAAATTCTTCCCCCTAACCCGCGGGGGGTAACTTAGTTTGTGGTTTCCGAGAGGACGAGAAAAGTGCACGTGAAACTCGTAAAACAGACACGAACCTTGTCCTTATTGACCCCTCTCAGTAATCACCATCAAGCTCATTCGAGGACACTACAGAAAAGGTGACACTGCTGTCCGAAAAACCGCCATCAACTACGAATTGGGACACAAAGCAGGCTGATGTCCATGTCATGAACAACACCAGCACGTGAAAAACGTGTCACGGTAACGCCTCTCTCAAGTGAACACACGCCCGTCACACTCCCGGCGACAGTAACACCACTACCACGGTACCAATTAGGACAGCGAAGATCCAGTCATTAAGAACACCAGCACGCAAAGAACGTGTCACGGTAACGCCTGTCTCAAGTGAACACACGCCCGTCACACTCCCGGCGACAGTCACAACACTACAACGTTACCAATTAGGACAGCTAAGATCCAGTCATTAAGAACACCAGCACGTGAAAAAGCGCGCAGAACGAAGTCTAAGGTGCCAGCCGTGTCAGAGTAACACCTCTCCGAATTGAACACACGCAGGACTCCCCTTTGAACATCACAGCCCCAGCAGTTTTCTATCAATCACGCACTCCCCAACAAGGGGGAGAGGGAAAATAGCAGCACGGGCAACACACCACGTAGGTGCAAGTGGTGTCGCAAACATCAGGCCCCCTGTAACGGCAGGAGGGAGGGGGGAGAGGTGGAGGTGGTGGAGATGGGGAGGAGGATGGATGCAAAAAGGTCTTGCAACATAGGATACACAAAACCACGAATAAAAATGTGAAAAAGTACAAGTGGCTTGCGACACCGTTACACGATCAATAGCCCCCGAGTTGTTATTTTTCGCCTCCCCCATCCTCCCCCTGTAAGCTCCCTCCCCACTCCCCGTAAAAAAGGCCTGTGGCTGCCAGGGCGTTTAAAAGTCATACATAGCTCAGGCAAACGACAGGAAATGGAATCAAGCACGCTTCAGGGACGTCCGTGGATAGAGAGAAAGACCCAGGGGGAAAGATACGAGTGGCACACTGACCTCATCACACTGCATTACCTCACACACACACACCGCTTGTGACGTAATGCTGGCAACATGACGGGCCTAGCTCACAAAAACGACGGACCACGCTAACAAAAAAAGACAGATAATGCTAAACAAACAAAAAACGGGCCATGCTCACAAAAAGGACATGCTTCCTATGCTCGCAAAAAGGGCAGGTTTCATATGCCCGCAAAAAGAAAGGCTTCATATGCCCGCAAAAAGGAGAGGCTTCATATGCTCGCAAAAAGGACAGGCTTCATAGGCTCACAAAAAGGACAGGCTATGTTCACAAAAAGGACATGCTTCATATGCTCGCAAAAAGGACAGGCTTCATATGCGCACAAAAAGGACAGGCTATGTTCACAAAAAAGGACAGGCCATGTTCACAAAAAGGACAGGCTTCATATGCGCACAAAAAGGACAGGCTATGTTCACAAAAAAGGACAGGCTTCATATGCTCGCAAAAAGGACAGGCTTCATATGCTCGCAAAAAGGACAGGCTTCATATACTCACAAAAAGGACAAGCTATGTTCACAAAAAGGACACGCTATGCTCACAAAAGGACAGGCTATGCTCACAAAAAGGACAGGCTATGCTCGCAAAAAAGACATACTACGCTCACAAAAAGAACAGGCTACACGCTAACAAAAACAACGGGCCAGGCTCACAAAAAGGAAAACCGATGAGCTACGCCCATAAACTGACAAGCTACTCTTACTAAATGACGAGGCTAAACCCATAAAAGTAACGGGCAACATCGTTCCAGTTTCTCCTCCATCAGCCAAATCCACCTCAATGCCAACTCCCTTAAATTACTCCACACGCCGCGAAGAACGTAATCGATTAATCGTCAGAGAAGGGCAGCAACAACCAGTGTATCATCACTGCCAACGACGAAGAGCACAGTGGTCATTCCGTCGCGATATAACCTTGAACGGTTGAAAACGACGTTAAACACCAAATAAAGAAAGAAAGAACAGTGGTCATTTCCATGCTCTGTTAGAATAAAAATCACCAATCATTCAGCTTGGGTAAGTTTAATAATCAATTACAATTTAGCTTGAGGGGAGGTTGAAAAACCACTTGCAATATTGCTAGTAGGAACTGAAGAGCATCTTTTCACGCGATAAGGATGCAGCTCCAAATAATTAACGCAAGAAACTTTTCAGAATCAAAAGTATGTAATTTGACCGATTCATCACAAAATCAATCGGTCATCCTCAAAATAAATGGGCCATCCTGTGTAACTTCTGACCCGCAAAAATTCAATGGATTACTCGATCGCATAAAATTTGTTTACCAGCAAAATAGATGGTTTCAGCAGCAAATAGGAAGGAGTGAGCAGCGAATGTGAAGCAGCAAATTGGATGAATTCAACAGCAGAATAGATTAATTGAACAGCCAAGCAGATTTCTTTAACAGTAAAAATGGGGCAGAAATAGGTCGTCCCCTCTTTCGCTTCTCTCCCAGGGGGGCGGTCTTTGCCTGCGCTGGTGGTTCAGAAATGGACAGCCGGATTTCCATGCCAAGTGGATGTTTACATATGTTGGACTTCATGTAGACAGGGCAATTGCAGTCAATTCTGTTGTCCTCCACGGTCAGACTCCAAACCGAGTTCCGGCTCTCCTTGTACTGGTCAAACGATTCCCAAGAGGCTCTCTGGAACTGGTCTTGCTGAATCCTGACAGCTGTCTTCAGGTCCATGTTCTGAAGCGACTCCGAGGCCACGAACACTTTCTGGTTCCTCTTGATGGACTTTGCGTTTGAAGATGCCCACTGATAGGCAGCCGTCCAGCCGGGCAAGGTTCTGTCTGGTTCTTGGGCCACTGGGATATGATCAGGCTGAGCGTTGTCTCTCTCTCTGGACCAGTTCAGGACAATGTCTCTTTCAACAAGGGTTAGGAATCTGGACAAGTCAAGTCTCTCACGAAATGTGTTCTGACGTTTGATGGTCTGGTTTATTGCCTCCAGTCCATTGTTTGTGAAAGGAATTCCCGGGGCGTAGCCTTCGTACCAGGTGTCATTGCGGTCGATTCATGACCCCTTGAAGTACTCCACGAAAGACAACAATCCGTGATCGTCGGAATCTTCCCAAAATATTTATCGCAGCTAATTTGCTGTTGAAACCCATCTTTTTTGCTGCTGGTCTATCTTTTTTGCTGCTGGTCCATCTAATTTGCTGGTCCATTAAATCCCTGCCTTACTCGATTGACTCTGAGCCAAAAAAATGTCGGTCATGGAAAACGCATAGCCTAGATCCTGATACGAAAAAGTTATGTGAACTTTCAGGCACTGGAAAGTACCAACCTATTTCTGCGCAACAGTCAATTCATTGCAATAACTCACGTCCAAACAAATAGTGTGCAAGATCAGTATACTGAAAATCGAGGAGAGAGAGCAAGATAGTGATAGAGAGACTGAGAAAGAGACTGAGACTGAACTTTATTTTACAAGGATAAAGATTTAGGAGTGCGTGTGTGTGTGTGAGAGAGAGAGAGAGAGAGAGAGAGAGAGAGAGAGAGAGAGAGAGAGAGAGAGAGAGAGAGAGAGAGAAAGAGAGAGACAGAGAGAGAGAGACAGAGAGCGAGAGACGAAGAAGAAATGTTGTGGGAGAGAGGCTGAGGTTGGATACCATTAATATATATCACACCGAGACAAGTTGTTATCAGCGGATAGTGGTTAGTGCTGTATACACCCCTGCCTGGCAGCCTGCACAGACACCGCCCGACTCGCTGGCACCAAACACCCGTCCCCATCCTCGCTCAATCAAGACATCGATCACAGGGGCTTAAAACCAGCAGGCAAGGTTGGGAAAGAGCAACAAAAAAGAAAGATGAAACAAAGAAATAAAGAAGAGAGTGAGGAAAAATACTCCTGAAAAAGAGTAGAACAAGAACAGAAGGAAATTATGTTGCGAGAGAGAGAGAGAGAGAGAGAGAGAGAGAGAGAGAGAGAGAGAGAGAGAGAGAGAGAGAGAGAGAGAGAGAGAGAGAGAGGTAAAGAAGTATACAAGTAGAAGAGAAACAAATACAAGTTGAACAAATGTAGAACAAGCAGAAGAAATGTTGCAATGTTAGGATCCATACAGATCCATACAGATCAGCATCAGACTTTTCCCTGTGCCGGGCGGCCCCGTAGCCGCTGTCTGAAGGCGATTGGGTGTGCGGACAATGCCAAGGAAAGGCAATCGGCTTGAATCACAATGGCAGCGACGGATAGGCCGAGAGGGTCTTTATTGAAGTTGTTCGACTTCTTCGTCCGTTGGCCTAGACCCTCCATTCAGCATGATCCTTCGTGCGCAATGGACGACTTTAAAGTCGTATTCATATGGGCGATTGAACATGAACTCTCGCCGACTTCTGTAAATTTTGTGTGCGTAGACAACCGCTGCAAAGTTGTCGCACTTTAAGTGTCGCGGTGCAGTTCAAGGTACTTATCGTCTGTAGGCTTCACTAAGCGAGTCATCACAAGAGCGCGCACACGCTCTCCGCCTTCACATAGCCTCTATTCAGACAACGCGCAATTGAAAGTCGTTCCAGAATCGCTGGAAAGCTGGAAAGTTGAAACGTGCTCAACTGCGACCGACAAGTCGCTGCCAAATCAAACGGCTACTCGTACTCACATTGACAACTTTTTCACGTGTTTATCTCGCCAATTGTTACCGAATTCTCACTGACAAAAGCTGTTATATAATCGGTTCAAAATCGCCCGTGTGAACAGCACATTAGCGCGGACTTTCCATTCAGCCTGTTCCTGCGTGCCCGCTGGGTGGTCATCACGGCTGGCCCCACGGAAGAGAAATTAAAAAGGAAAGGAAAAAATCGCTCAATTTCCGTTAGGATGTAATCATCCTCAGGACACTGCGACACATTTCACTGCTAACTTGAACCACCCTGATCCAAGCTTATCGAGAAAAAAACTTTTTTCTTTTTCTTCAGCAGTGTTGGAAATTGATGGGGGAAGGGCTATACACATTTCCCTGCAGCTGGTACTTCTCTGGTTCCCGCTTTATCGACATTTTATTTTTGTTCTCAATTTCTTCAGAGGTGGACGGGGGAAAAGTAACAAAAAACGTAAAAAAATACACTGCGCCTTCCTTTCTAAAAAAAAACCATCCACCATTTTGTTACCAACGACAGGTCTGCCCACAAGCTGGCGAGGAATAAGAGCATCCAAGCAAGAGTACCAAACGAAGAATGTTCGTGAACACACTAACTTCCTGCACGAGAGCTTTAAGGCAAAATACAGCGCGGAAATTGAAAAAAGGACGCTCTACAGAATTGGGGAATGAGAACAGAAAGTATATCACAGTAAAACTGACAAACTTCTGAAAGCTATCCTGAGAAGAGCAAGTACGTCTGTCTAGACAAATTCCTTGATCCATGCCAAATTCTGTTCCCACGAAGACGACGGAAGAGGTGTAAAGAAAATTTGGAAAGGCGCTTCTGAAAACGATCACCCAAATGTACGAAGAAGTCTCAATAAATAAAAATGTAGGCGGGTCCACGCGGATTTAGAAGCACTTACAAAGGAAAGAGTTTCTGAGAAAACTCCAAGCAGTGCTACAGATGCTAAAGAATAGTTAAAAAAAATAAATAAAAAAAAATAAAAAAACATGCGTTCTCACATCGCTGAGCAACAGCATATTAGAAGACCATGTCTATATAAAGCCCCTCGACCTCGATTTCTACAAATCCGTTGAGCCAAGAGGCGCACAAAATACAGCACACTCTCCTTGGAACCAAAAGGCGAAAGGACTGAAAAGACTGAAAAGACTCAGTTCGAGTGGAGCTCCTCAACCTCAATTCTACAATTCAAACCAATGAGCCAAGAGGCGCAAAGAATACAGTACACTCTCCTTGGAACCCAAAGGCCGAACAGACTGAAAAGACTCAGTTCGAGTGGAGCTCCTCAACCTCAATTCTACAATTCAAACCAATGAGCCAAGAGGCGCAAAGAATACAGTTACTGTACACTCTCCTTGGAACCCAAAGGCCGAACAGACTGAAAAGACTCAGTTCGAGTGGAGCTCCTCAACCTCAATTCTACAATTCAAACCAATGAGCCAAGAGGCGCAAAGAATACAGTACACTCTCCTTGGAACCCAAAGGCCGAACAGACTGAAAAGACTCAGTTCGAGTGGAGCTCCTCAACCTCAATTCTACAATTCAAACCAATGAGCCAAGAGGCGCAAAGAATACAGTACACTCTCCTTGGAACCCAAAGGCCGAACAGACTGAAAAGACTCAGTTCGAGTGGAGCTCCTCAACCTCAATTCTACAATTCAAACCAATGAGCCAAGAGGCGCAAAGAATACAGTACACTCTCCTTGGAACCCAAAGGCCGAACAGACTGAAAAGACTCAGTTCGAGTGGAGCTCCTCAACCTCAATTCTACAATTCAAACCAATGAGCCAAGAGGCGCAAAGAATACAGTTACTGTACACTCTCCTTGGAACCCAAAGGCCGAACAGACTGAAAAGACTCAGTTCGAGTGGAGCTCCTCAACCTCAATTCTACAATTCAAACCAATGAGCCAAGAGGCGCAAAGAATACAGTTACTGTACACTCTCCTTGGAACCCAAAGGCCGAACAGACTGAAAAGACTCAGTTCGAGTGGAGCTCCTCAACCTCAATTCCCACAAAAGCTCCAACCCATACAGACCATAGCGCCACAACACAGGACGGACGAGCGACTTTGCATACGAACGATCCCATGCACGGCGTCCCACGAAGAACGGGTGAATGGGAGACAGTCTGGCAGCAACCGGTCGAGTGAGAGAAGTGTTGTGTAAGCAAACAAACTTGCATCTGGCTGCGAGGTTACGTCTTATTATGATGATTTGCCTGGTATCCTTGATTCCCCTAGCGAGACGCTGGCAGAGCAGGTATGTCGTTTGTCGTCGGCAATCTGCGAAAAGCACAACCTTCTTTCTTATTTCCAAAATGTCTGCACCGTTCTGGTAGATCTATTAACATATTTTCACGATTGAGAAAAGGTGACACCAAATACTGCCTTACACTTTCGAAAATTGTCAAAACTTTTACGACTATTTTCACAAACTTGCCAAAGGAAACGAATCCTAGCTCATTCCCTGCAGAATGAACATCCTTGGACTGAAGAGGATGAATCGAAGAACACTTCTTAATGAGAACATCGTTCTATTGCACTATACTGTTTAAATGTGCCCTACTCAACTGAACAGAACTGTGTAACAAATGTCCTCGGAAGTTCTGCTCAACATGAAAGGCTGAACAAGTGAACAGTTTCCTCTCTCAGGCCCTTCAATCAGAGGTGGGCTTATGATATGCTGGGTGATCTTAGAATAACCCCTTTTAGCGGATGAGCGTATGATACGAAGAGAGGGGCACGAGGTGAGTGTCTGCAGAAAAAATGTAATAACTCCTACAATACTAATTATCCTGCAACCATATTACAGTTGTCAAAACTCGAAATGTAGCGCTACTTATTCACGTTGCTCTTTTTACAAAAAAATGCGTATCTATCGAATAACTATCCAAAAGACAAGGCAGGTCGCTGATTTGTGGTCGGGTGCTCTTATGAAATACCCCCCTGTGCGCTTATGATAGCTTGATTTTTCGGATCGGATGCGCTTATGACTGGTTTTTCGCTGCGCTGCTTAGTTCCCACTTTCTTGCTACCTTGTTGCTACTAGTACTAAAACGTATACACATTATTTTATTTAGCCCAGAGATACTACAGATCTCTGTTTAGCCCTTTGCCGCGACAAGGTTTGCCGATACCGGCACTTGTTTCGACAGTGACGTCATTCATAGATGACGCCAATCATAAATGACGTTTGTCAAGGGAACTTATTCTTTCAAGTGTTGCTGCTTCCAGTGACAGGAAGGTATAGAGATAATATAGTTCTCTGCTTCACCAAATGTACGACCAATAGTGAGATGTTTTGTGTCTTTTTATACTTCCTACTAATACTGCCGACAAACTAGCCAGAATTGCACTATTGCGCCTAGACAGAAAAAGGGTTAGACAAAAATGCAGCCTCAATGACATCTCTCAATTATTTCACGCTCATTATCCTAGCAACACACACCACTTTCATTACCAGCTAATGTGTTTTCAAGTATAATGCCGACGAGTCGAAGACGAGTCGCATTATACTTGGTCGAGTCTAAATATCGGACCCTATTGCTACGATGAAAACACAATGGCGTTTATATAGCTATTCTGACATTAAATTCTGTGTTAAAATCATGTTTTTGTCAGCAACAAGTGCCAGAATGGTCCATGTCGCTGATTGCAGACGACGGTTCCCTTTCCGCATGAAGCCACGGAAATAACCGAACATTGAAAAACCCACGGACATGTATAACGGAGAAAACTTGAGATAACCGGATGTTTAGCATTACGTCAATATGCTAGGAATCATATGACGTCATGACGTATCATGCTTGCCTACGTATATTGTATGTTCGAAAGTCTGACTTCTGTTGGGAATTCGCGTGGTGAAGACTGCGGTAAATCTGTAGATGATAAGAGAACAAGGATTGTCTCAAAAGAAACGACTAAATGTTTCAGACCAGTAACTTCATTTCAACATTGCACTATACAATGGACGTTCTATGTGACAGGAGAGTTTGCTGATTTTGTGTTAAACATTGGAGAGATCGTCTGCTAGAATCAGAGATATAGATAGGTCGCTTCAGATTGCAGCTTCTGGAAATATGCAAGGTTTGTTGCCTGTTAAAGAACTGGATTTTACACGTAATGTATGTCATGTACAGTAAGCAACAACAAAAACACACACAAAGCAAATGGCATCGTCTGTCGACTAGTCACAAAAACAAACCTGGCGAGGTATGCGTGTACTTTATACACGTGGAAGAAACCGGAACCATGCGTCTTTGTTATCGACAATATGCTTTTGGATATTGAGTAAAATGGCCGACTTCCGCCGCATTATGCTTTGATGATCGGAAGAGACCATCCAATCACAGACCCCGAATTCCCCCACGTGTTCATCAGAATAGCTATATAAAGGAATGTTGATTTGAAAACAAAAACACTAATAGGGTTTGAGATGCGTTCTGTTTGTAGATGGAGTATTCTGGGATCATGGATGGCAGTGGTATTGACCTGGACATATCTCAGGAGATTCAAGTGGAAACTACCCAGGCTGACCCAGGACCACCCCCAGCCAGCAGCACGCCTGCGAAGCCTGCGAAGAAGGACAGGGGGAAGACTCACCTGTGTACCGCTTGTGGAAACACCTACAAGCACTTGCCAAATCTCAGGCGACATATCAGGGCTACTCACGAAGAGGGTTTCCAGTGTTTCATCTGTAAAAAGGCGCTGGTTAGTCAAGTCGCGCTGGAGTCTCACTTGAACGGCCATGAAAAGAAGAAGCCATTCAGCTGTGCTGCCTGTAAGAAGACTTACCAGAGCAGGACCAGTCTTGCACAGCACTCCTGCAGCAGCAAACCACAGAGCTTTCCGTGCGATGAATGCCCCAAAGTGTGCCCATCGAAGAAGGCTTTAACTCAGCACAGACTGAAGCATGCACCAATGCCAGAGTTTCGGTGCCAGTTTTGTGGCGTGGAGTTCAAGTTCAGACAGGGAAGAGATCGTCATGTCAAAAGCAGATGCAGGGTTGCCCAGGAAACAAAAACATCTAAGGATTCTTATCCACCTTTGATGTTGCAACTGCTTTAAAGTTACTGTTCAGAACTTTGTGAAAAGGAAACAAACACTTGTTTGTTAGAGTTTAATTTTACTCCTTTTGGTTTTATGAAGACGCAAGATTAGTTTCATATTATTGATTTTAATAAAAGCATAGAAAACTGCAAAATATTAATTTCAATCTCTCTCTCTTTCTCTCTCATAAGTTTACTTTCTATACTTTCTAATATTAATTAACTGTAATTAAATTGTATGTACAGTCATTGAAGCCTTGTCTGGTCATAATATGTCCCGGTTATCATGAACTTTGTGAAAAGGAAATAAACACTTGTTTGTTAGAGTTTTAATTTTACTCCTTTTGGTTTTATGAAGACGCAAGATTAGTTTCATATCATTGGTTTTAATAAAAGCATAGAAAACTGCAAAATATTAATTTCAATCTCTCTCTCTCTCTCTCTCTCTCTCTCTCTCTCTCTCTCTCTCTCTCTCTCTCTCTCTCTCTCTCTCTCTCTCTCTCTCTCTCTTTCTCTCTCTCGATCTTCTGTTTCATCTGTATCCACTCCAGGTTTGGTCTCAGCTTCTGTCATATCCACTCGAACTGTTTATCAACTGTGTGGGTTATGATTTCTTTGAAGATGGAGAACCCTTCTCCACAATGGTAACATCTATAATCCATGATCTGTAAAATGAGAACATTTAATTAAGATCATTCAGGTCATCAAGCAAAAAACTAGGCAGCGCAGCGAAAAACCAGTCATAAGCGCATCCGATCCGAAAAATCAAGCTATCATAAGCGCACAGGGGGTATTTCATAAGAGCACCCGACCACAAATCAGCGACCTGCCTTGTGTTTTGGATAGTTATTCAATAGATACGCATTTTTTTGTAAAAAGAGCAACGTGAATAAGTAGCGCTACATTTCGGGTTTTGACAACTGTAATATGGTTGCAGGATAATTAGTATTTTAGGAGTTATTACATTTTTTCTGCAGACACTTACCTCGTGCCCCTCTCTTCGTATCATACGCTCATCCGCTAAAAAGGGTTATTCTAAGATCACCCAGCATATCATAAGCCCACTCCTGATTGAAGGGCCTGTCTCTAATACAACAGCAGCAGAGTCAAATTCGAATTCGATTCATAAACCCACACTTCTAGCAGGTGTCTTGCTTTCACGGAGAGTGTGAAAAGGTAATCCATTCATTTTCAACGGATGAGTCACAAGAGCCGATCAAAAGGTCTGGCAAAGTCTCACAAACCACATTTTTCACAGTCTTGTCCCTGTTGTCCAGCACCAGAACAGATACATCTAAATCGGAGACGACCCTGATGAAGGACCCAAAGAAGCTCACCCCGCGACGACCGCGTAAATAGGAAACGGTCTGGCAGCAATTGGTCAGCTAAGCAAAATTTCCTGGATGCAAATATACCATCACCACGGCAGCAGTACTGTGGTAACGATGTTATTTTCATCATGTTGATTTACCTTGCTTCGTGGACTCGCTTAATTTCTTCAGTGCAAAATGCCAGACGGGTAGACCTTATCCGATCTCAACATTATTGCAAAGAAAGATAGATGACAAGGGTGTGGGAGACTCCACCCATTAATTAGTATGTCTTCATACCGGGAAAAATCTGATAACAATACCACCAAATAGGCCTTATAGTTGTCATGATCAAGGAGAAAAATAAATCGTGATCAAATGCAGATCACTTCAAAAAGAACACTCTAGGAAATCGACTACGAGTGAATTTAGTTTGTTGTTATTGGCGTCCTACAATAAGAGGAAACTAGAGATATCTAAAAAGATCGAGCAATGGTAGAGAAGGTCTGGTCGAAATTTGTCAAGTTCTTCCAACACTTACAAGTTCATGAAATAACGTTTTATAATAGCAAACAAACCACTATCACAGAAGTGAGATCACTCTGATGAGGTAATGTTAAATGTCAAAGCAGCACCGCCCTGATATGGCCCTTCGTGGTCGGCTGGGCGTTAAGCAAACGAAAAACAAAAAAACAAAAAACAAAGTGTCGTGCGAGCAAACAGCGCAGCAGCACACGGAAGTGGGATTGTGGTAACGAGGTTACTCCCCTCGGTGATTCCCCTTGCTCCGCTGCGTCACTTCCGCTCCACAAAGCGCTCGCGCGGCGGACTTGGATGGACTTACCTCGCCCACTGGGACCCAAGTAAGAACGATGCTTGAGTCTCCTGTCTTTCACACTACACGCGATATTTTGCATTGTTCTTTCTCTCATAACACATTGTCTGTTCATCTTTCTTTCCGTCTGTCTCACTTCATACTTTTAATTACTTTTTTCACGAAAGCCGTCTTCCCTGTTAACGTAAGCTTTATATTCTGAAGATCATTTCACTATCTCCTCAACACCGTATTTCTTCCCGGCAGCACAAGTTTTACTAACAAGAATGAATCTCGCCGATGAAGCAGTAAGCAAAGCATGTAGTAGAGCAGATGTCACCCTAAAGTTTCACAAGACCCCCGGCCATTCACGCAAATAGTTTGACATTTAAGAATGAATCTTCCCCCTGATTAGTAAGCAAATCAAGTGGCTAGACAGTGAACGTAGCGCAGATGTCCATGAAATAAAATAGAACAGTCATTCTCAACTGAAGTTTGACTTTCAATCAATCAATCAATATGAGGCTTATATATCGCGCGTATTCCGTGGGTACAGTTCTAAGCGCAGGGATTTTTTAAATTGAAATTTTTTTTTTTATGCAATTTATATCGCGCACATTTTCAAGGCGCAGGGATTTATTTATGCTGTGTGAGATGGAATTTGTTTGCACAATACATCACGCATTCACATCGGCCAGCAGATCGCAGCCATTTCGGCGCATATCCTACTTTTCACGGCCTATTATTCCAAGTCACACGGGTATTTTGGTGGAAATTTTTATCTATGCCAATACAATTTTGCCAGGAAAGACCCTTTTGTCAATCGTGGGATCTTTAACGTGCACACCCCAATGTAGTGTACACGAAGGGACCTCGGTTTTTCGTCTCATCCGAAAGACTAGCACTTGAACCCACCACCTAGGTTAGGAAAGGGGGGAGAAAATTGCTAACGCCCTGACCCAGGGTCGAACTCGCAACCTCTCGCTTCCGAGCGCAAGTGCGTTACCACTCGGCCACCCAGTCCTTTGAGTGAATGTAGCTGCTTGATGGGCAAGACAAGTACCCAGAAAGTAAGTTTAGGACAGGTGTCCTCCAGAGAATACGGAACAACTATTCACAAAAGAAATGTGACACTCGCCCCTTGGTCAAAAACAAGACAAGTAGCTAGACAGCAGAGAGAAAACGAAAATGGCTTCTACAGAAATCAGACTGTTGGACAAAAGGAGCGGTGGTGCAAGATACAGGTTGTTGTTCCTGATACTAAACGTAATTGAGGGAGCGTACTTTTTTGCTTCTACTGATTTGAACAGGCAAACAAAAAAGCCACACAGAACTCAGAAGTCAGCACTCAGATCCTCTACCTTGAAAAAAAACAAACCTACACTTAACCACAACTCGTTTTGTTTATGCACATGAACAAAACAATCAAACACCATTCACAAAACAGCGCTCACATCCTCAAAGGGAAGCAAATATTTCTTTCCAGAGACAGTGGAATTGTTCCAAGGAGACAGAGGGGAGATAGATGAGCGAACGACGGAGAACGTGTCCGGCCAGCCAATGAAGTTGGACCTTTGTGACAGTGATAGAAGAGTGGAGGTGGGTGACCGAGTCCTCCCGCAGCACGTGCGAACAATGATGAAATGGCCTGATGGGGCCACAAAACCATGGAATTAGGGTGGGACGACAAACGTTAAAGGAAATCAGAAGAAAGGGGAGAGTGAGGGAGGGAGGGTGAGAGAGAGGGGCGGGTGTGAGATCAAAAGGAAGAGAGAGAGAGAGTATGAGTTATTTCTAATATGCTGACTGTTAGCAAATGATAACAAGACATGTCGAGAAAAAAGATATCAAGCATGAGCCTTTTAGGCGAATGCTGATATCGTTTGTGAGACATGTCTGTTATCATTTGCTAACAGTCAGCATATTAGAAATAACGGTTTTATTACCGTTTAATTCGACCAAAATAAATTTCGAAGCAACCCCGCGAATTAGACAGAACAGCCGCAATGGGAACTTGAGCTCTTCTACCTGATTATGCCTGTCAGTCAAAGAATTCTCGTGACCTGAGTCAGCCAATGATGAGAGTAACACACCTGACGTGATGAATATTCACAGGTCAAATGCCTTTGACACACAACAATCTCACAAGATAAACCATGTTGAACATGCGTTTCGGTTGCTTCGCTTTTTCTCGTTGAACAGAGAGCAACAGATTTAGAACCGACTCCAGACGGATGGGAAATGACGTAAAGATACATTTGATGTAAAGCGAGTGGCGCAATTTTACTTGATTTTTCCGAACTTTGATCATTTAGATTTCAAGTGAGCGGTCGGCATTGCACACTCAGACGATGGGCGGTGCCTTGCTGTTCCGTTACGCACCCACCGACAAAACTCGCTTTTCGGTATTTTTTAGATAAAGAGAGTATTACCTGACAGCATTTGAAGTGTCATTCTTTAGAATAAATCACGCTGATATTGTTGAATTACATTTTTACTTAGTCTTGTTAATTTGTAGCGTGATAAACAAAAAGGGTCCCTGCCTGAACGTTATAACATTTATAGGGTCACCTAGAATCCGTCCTGATTGGTCAAAAAGCCATATGGGGCACTGAATTGGTAATAAAGAGAGAGAGAGAGAGAGAGAGAGGGGGGAGAGAGGGAGAGAGAGGATGAGATTATTCTAAGAGAACAAACGTAGAGAGAGAGAGAGAGAGAGAGAGAGAGAGAGAGAGAGAGAGAGAGAGAGAGAGAGAGAGAGAGAGAGAGAGAGAGAGAGAGAGAGAGAGAGAGAGAGAGGAGGGAATACAAAAAGTGGAGGTAGGAGACGGAGAGAGAGTGCAAAACGACTGTGCCATGGAGAATTTGGGATAGAGAAATATGAGAGCAAGAGACGGCACATGGGAACAGTGATGAATTGGCTTGAAGGAGCCTGAAGATGATGGAATTAGGGGCACAGGGCAAAAGTTACACAAAGTGCACGTGGAGAAGGCGGTAAGACGAAATGGAACATTTGGAATAAAAGAGAAGAAAGACAGGAGAAATAAAGAGAGACAGGAAGAGGAGGAAACAAGGGAAAGGGCTGTTATCTTCACACAGCGAATGACAGGACTTTACTTTCTTTACTTTATTTGGTGTTTAACGTCGCTTTCAACCACGAAGGTTATATCGCGACGTGGAAAGGGGGGAGATGGGATAGAGCCACTTGTTAATTGTTTCTTGTTCACAAAAGCACTAATCAAAAATTTGCTCCAGGGGCTTGCAACGTAGTACAATATATTACCTTACTGGGAGAATGCAAGTTTCCAGTACAAAGGACTTAACATTTCTTACATACTGCTTGACTAAAATCTGTACAAAAATTGACTATATTCTATACAAGAAACACTTAACAAGGGTAAAAGGAGAAACAGAATCCGTTAGTCGCCTCTTACGACATGCTGGGGAGCATCGGGTAAATTCTTTCTCGTCCCAACCAATATGGGACTCCCCCTAACCCGCGGGGGGTATGACAGGACTTAAGGTTTTTAAGATTTCACATTTTCAACATATATACATGATGATCAATATAACTGATGCAATATTAAGTGCGACGCTGGGATGGAAGTGAGACAGAGAATGAGAGAGAGATAGAGCGCGAGAGAGAGAACTCAGAACTCAGAACTCAGAACTTTATTACATAAGGATAAAGGTTTTAGGCTTAACCTAATCTTCCAACCTGTCCTTGGAACATATACAGAGAATAATTGTAAACGAAAGCAAAGACTGCGCACATACACACACACACACACACACACACACACACACACACACACACACATGCACACACACATGCACACACACAAACTCACACACACTTACACACACACACACACACACACACACACACACACCCACATGCACACACACATACACACATGCAAATGCTATTATTTCATACCTAAAAGGAACAGTATCTAATCAAAGTATTAAACTAGTAAAGCATCAAAATAATGGTCGAGTATAAACATAAATAACAAAACACTTAAGAGCATTGCATACATTATCCGAGTACACAATGGAAACTAGATATCAGGGGCAGTTTATAGTGTGATCTAATGTGTGTGCAACTGCCTTTTAAAGGCGGATCGTTTGATTTCTAGTGGCAAAGAATTCCACAGAGATGATCCTGAAAAAGCTAAGCTGGATTTATAAAGGTCTATACGAGGAATTGGAGGAAGTAAATTTTGAGACCCATACCTCTTCGTAACATGTGTAAAATAGGATTGCACATAACTGGGCACATCACCATGAACTAATTTATACATAAAGACAGCCTTATTGTATGCAAGGTGGGTTTTTAGGGGAAGGAAATTAAGGCTGTTTAACTTCATTTCTGTATACATGTGCGATTCATACAGGATAAGTTTTGCAGCACGACGGTACAAAGAATTGAGTTTTAATAAGTGAACATCACTGAGAGAGAGAGAGAGAGAGAGAGAGAGAGAGAGAGAGAGAGAGAGAGAGAGAGAGAGAGAGAGAGAGAGAGAGAGAGAGAGAGAAAGAGAGAGAGAGAGAGAGAAAGAGAGAGAGAGAGAAAGAGAGAGAGAAAGAGAGAGAGAGAGAGACAGAAAGAGAGAGAGAAAGAAAGAGAGAGACAGAGAAAGAGACAGAGAGGGTGCACCAAGAGAGAGACAGAGATACAGACAGAGAGACAGAGACACAGACAGAGACAAGGAGAAGAAGAGAATGAAGAAGAAGATGAGTGATGTGTTAACATTTCCAAAATCAGGAGGGTGGACAATCTAAGCAGAAGCGCCCACATCCCCTAACCAGAATGCAATCAAGTTGTTGTTTCATGGTGAAAGTGGGTCCGCAAGTTATGAAATCCATTACAGCCTCTAAACATGGACAAGGTCAGAGTCCAGAACCTTGCTATTTCCAACGTGGGGCTTGATCGTGAACGAGGAAGAAGTGGATGATAAACAGTTAGAAGAGACTGCTGATGGAGAGGGCATTAATAAGCAATATTACTGGATCTGTCCTTAGGGCTTCATATTAAGTAATCAGCAAATATCGACATGATTGATGCAATCTACATAGTCTCAGAGAGACAGAGAGAGAGAGAGAGAGAGAGAGAGAGAGAGAGAGAGAGAGAGAGAGAGAGAGAGAGAGAGAGAGAGAGAGAGAGAGAGAGAGAGAGAGAGAGAGAGAGAGAGAGAGAGCGAGAGCGAGAGCGAGAGAGAGAGAGAACTGCAAAACTGCGAAGAAGACTCAAAGCAAATTGCAAGGGACTGCTATAAATGAGTTTGTGAAAGAAATCAGACGGGGGCAACTGGAGCTTAGAAGTATCGGCACCAATTTGTTGTAGTTGCTTTCCTTGCATCGTATGGTGAACCAGTCCGTTACCCAGCATTGCACGTTTTAAGCATATACTGAAACTCCAATGGCTGTGTGTGTGTGTATGAGTGTGTGTGTGTGTGTGTATGAGTGTGTGTGTGTGTGTCCGTGTGTGTTTAAAGAGAGAGAGAGACAGAGAGAGACAGAGAGAGAGAGAGAGAGAGACAGAGAGAGACAGAGAGAGAGAGAGTTAGAGAGAGACAGACAGGCAGAGAGAGAGACAGACAGGCAGAGAGAGAGACAGAGATACAAACAGAGAGAGAGACGGAGAGAGAGAGTTAGAGAGAGACAGACAGGCAGAGAGAGAGACGACAGGCAGAGAGAGAGACAGAGATACAAACAGAGAGAGAGAGACAGAGAGAGAGTTAGAGAGAGACAGACAGGCAGAGAGAGAGACAGAGATACAAACAGAGAGAGAGAGAGAGAAGAGAGAGAGAGAGAGAGAGAGAGAGAGAGAGAGAGAGAGAGAGAGAGAGAGAGAGAGAGAGAGAGAGAGAGAGTCAGGAGCGTAACTTGTGTAGAACACATTAGCCGGACACCAGCGGAACCACGAGGGTGTCAAAACCAATCGGTTTTCCCGGGGCCTCAGGTGATACTGTGAGATGTACACTGCAATGTGATATTCCGTGATGTACTGAACTAACACATTCGTACCTTGTGGAAGGGTCAACTCGGTTCAAGTTTTTTTCCCTATCGAGAGTACACATACGAAAGCCTAACGCAAGGCTACTCTTTTTCATGCATGTTTTCATTCCAATACTTTTTTCTTGATTCTGTTCTTTAACGGACAAACTTAACATTGTTGACCTAGAAATCGTATAAAGAATTTGCATACCAAGTCCGTGTACTCACAAGCCCCATTCGTTCCGTCTGTACCTGTTAAATACAACAAGAAGAGCAAACGCTCGATCGAGTCACTTTCGCAGTTCTGAATATTATATGAGGCATCAGATGGACAGGAAGAAATTGCTATTCACAACACAATGAGTCACGTTCACATAAAATTTGAGCCCGGTCACTTTTATAGTTTCCGAGAAAAGCCCAACGTTAAGTTGTGTGTTGCCGAACAGAAAAGGCTAGTTATCTCCCTTGTTTTTCTGATAACGTTCGTAAAAGGCTACAGATGTAAATACTTTGATGTAAAGAATAATCCTACAAAGTTTCAATCACATCCGATGAACTTTGTCAAAGATATAAAATGTCTAATTTTTCCTTTGACGCTGACCTGTGACCTTGAAAAAGGTCAAAGGTCAACGAAACCATCGTTAAAGTGTAGAGGTCATTGGAGGTCACGACTAAACAAAATATGAGCCCGATCGCTTTGATAGTTTCCGAGAAAAGTCCAACGTTAAGGTGGTGTCTACGGACGGCCGGCCGGACGGCCGGCCGGACGGCCGGCCGGACAGACTAACACTGACCGATTACATAGAGTCACTTTTTCTCAAGTGACTCAAAAATCCGGAA
>NC_090249.1:58805418-58847418 GCF_037325665.1 Littorina saxatilis | reverse complement strand
TCTCTCTCTCTCTCTCTCTCTCTCTCTCTCTCTCTCTCCTCTCTCTCTCTCTCTCTCTCTCTCTCTCTCTCTCTCTCTCTCTCTCTCTCTCTCTCTCTCTCTCTCTCTCTCTCTCTCTCTCTCTCTCTCTCTCTCTCTCTCTCTCTCTCTCTCTCTCTCCTCTCCTCTCTCTCTCTCTCTCTCTCTCTCTCTCTCTCTCTGTCTCTCTCTCTCTCTCTCTCTCTCTCTCTCTCTCTCTCTCTCTCTCTCTCTCTCCTCTCTCTCTCTCTCTCTCTCTCTCTCTCTCTCTCTCTCTCTCTCTCTCTCTCTCTCTCTCTCTCTCTCTCTCTCTCTCTCTCTCTCTCCTCTCTCTCTCTCTCTCTCTCTCTCTCTCTCTCTCTCTCTCTCTCTCTCTCTCTCTCTCTCTCTCTCTCTCTCTCTCTCTCTCTCTCTCTCTCTCTCTCTCTCTCTCTCTCTCTCTCTCTCTCTCTCTCTCTCTCTCTCTCTCTCTCTCTCTCTCTCTCTCTCTCTCTCTCTCTCTCTCTCTCTCTCTCTCTCTCTCTCTCTCTCTCTCTCTCTCTCTCTCTCTGTCTCTCTCTTTGTGAAGGTTGAGTCGGACTTCAGTAACATACATGCAAGAGTTTTCAATCTTACTTCAGGTTCACCGAACAACTGCGGTGCGCATCATCTCTCTCTCTCTCTCTCTCTCTCTCTCTCTCTCTCTCTCTCTCTCTCTCTCTCTCTCTCTCTCTCTCCCCCTCTCTCCCAGCCAACTTCTTCACTTTTGCAAATGAGCAAGGCTCCCAGTTGAAAGAAGTTCTAAAATCGGCCGAAGAAGTTCAGAAAATCAGGCGCGGGTTCTAAAAATAAAACATCCGTGGAAGATCAGTCAGTTAGCTCAGCATTATGAAGTTGTAATGGAAAGTCATCCGCTCCATGTATGACTTTGTATCAAAGGCTTTTCAATAGTCTCAAGTTGCCACAGGAGGAACCTTCACCACATCGTGCAGGTTCCCATACACGATCCATCAATCAATAAAATGAATCGATGAATGTATAAATCAATCAATTCACCCCCTCCCCCTCTCTTTCTCTGTTTCTTCCTTCACAGGCAGAGCCCTTGACAACTTCTTCGGGACTTTTTTCTTTCTGGAAGCGGAAGTCGACACAGAAAGCTCCGAAGGTGTGACGCGGTCTTGACTCGCCACCGTGCGATTGGTCGGGGCACGATGCCAAGAGAAACAGGGGAGACAACGATGTCTGTGTACGTACAGGACGGCAGACGACCGACACCCCGTCTTGAAATAACCCCCACGCTCGGCTCGCTGGGCAAGGGGAGAAAACTCAATGGATGTCGGTGGCTACAAGGCAGACGACACCTCACCGGGTCGCCTTTCCACAA
Source organism: Littorina saxatilis (assembly GCF_037325665.1). Lineage (NCBI taxonomy): Eukaryota > Metazoa > Mollusca > Gastropoda > Littorinimorpha > Littorinidae > Littorina > Littorina saxatilis. The sequence goes on along the minus strand of NC_090249.1, from coordinate 58,846,037 downwards.
ATTGAAAACTTGCGCCGTATGTGGCTTACAGGACCAGGCCCCTGGCAAAGAATCGTTTATTTCCCATCTCCTCTTCAAGGGCAGAAAGAAATTTCCTACGGTTTAAGAAATGAAAGAAACACTGGCAATGTTTAAGAAATGTGTCCCAAAATGGAGGAAGCTGTTACAAGGCACCAAACTTTGCAGGTTGAAGGAACCTTGGCGATATGCTGAAACTGAAGGAAAATCGCGATATAAATGGGTAATTTGTTTAGTTTGCATTACGCTTCATGCTGACAGCCTTGTTTTCATAATCAGGTGACATAGCAACACGTCGGCATGTTGAGGGAGATAGTTAATCATTATGAGAAAGTTCATCTGTTCTATCTGTTTTTGAACTTTACCAAAATGCGTTTTTTCAGAGTTAAGATATTCATGCTCATGTCTATACATATACTTAAATCTCATTCCACGGAAAAGTACAAGTTCTACATTTAACTCTGGCCCTGGTACGTGGTACCATGACAGCAAGTCAATCCCCCCCCCCCCCCCCCCAAGACAGCCGCTTCCTCACCGACCGTGGCAGACCAGTGACGCTCCGATCCACCCCTCCGTCCGGCCCATCCACCCTGCTCTTGCTTCTCCGTCCCCCCAACCCCCCCCCCCCCACACACACACAATCAATGAATCCGTGCAAACATGGCGCGGGCCTAATGAATATTCATAAGCCAGTGGCCAGACCGTCTGCAGGCCAGCGGGCCACGGGTCTTAGTCCCACGAGAATGGTGTGGTCAACAGGGCGTGAGGTGCTTAACGTCCTCATCGATTATGTCCTACAGCTTCGTCGGCTAATATCATGATTCTTGCTACCGGTTATTTACAGTTCCAGAGGGTGATATTTTCGCATAGTACACGCCTCAACTTCAAAGATGCTGGACTGTAATAATACCCGAATATGGGTTATTCAGTGGACCTAGCTAAGTCAAGAGGGACAAGCCATGGTTCACTCTTGTTTTGCAAGCAAGCAAATGAATCAAATCAATATCAACGTGTATCCGGATACATCTATCTCGCTTCAAGAGTCTAGATATGATATTGCTACGCTTCTACCGCAAGAAAGTTTCCAGGAAGTTCTACACAATTTCAAGTTTTCTAGATGTGAGATGCTACCAATCCAACACAAACGCTGAATTCTTCAGCCATTTAAAACCTTTTGGGTATCGATCAAGTTCGCGGCCGGGTAATGGTTTTCTCTGGCCCGTATTCACACTATGCAAGACGGATCGTTATGTAAACTTCGCTCCAATTGAAAGATGCTAGGCGGCAATACAGTGGACCCCTCTTTCAAGACCTCCACAAATGTGAGAAAATCAGGTTTTAACAAGGAGGGAGGTTGGGGGTCTTAAAGGGGGGATTAAGCTGTACTCGCTTCTTCGTTTCAACCCCTGCGCCATTCTGACATCGCTCTGAACTTCAGATTATTGGCTGAAGGGTACAACTACCACTACTACCACCACTCACGCACCCCCATCACCCACCATCCCCGGCCCGTAACAACATCTTATTCAACCCTTCACAAAACTCATTTTAAACACATCAAAAGTGTGCGTTAGCACTCTACAATTCCTATGAAAGCCTGAACGAGGGGTGACAATTAAAGCATTGAGACTGTAAGCTGAAGCATATGTAGCCGTGTGGCGATTTCATGTACTGTTGTCCCTCTCTTTTACTCCCTGTCTATTAGGCAAAAAAAAAAGGTGTGGTTACGGTAACATAGCCAAACAAAATAGGGTAGGAAGGTAGGCAATCACTTTTTTTCTAACTTTTTTTTCTAATGTGTACAAATTAAACCTACTTGACAGGGAAATAAGTGTGCGACTCTGGCGCTTTCGCTTTCAATGCGTTTTCTGCACTCGTTTTCGTGTGTGTTTTTTGTGTGTGACAAATGTAATAAAAAGTTATAGGGTCGGCCCCTAAAAATGGCACAGTTAATAATTGTCTACCTATACCCGTGTGACTTGGAATAATAGGCCGTGAAAGGTAAATATGCGCCGAAATGGCTGCAATTACTGGCCGTATAAAATTTCATCTCACACGGCATCACTGCTGAGCGCCTAGAACTGTACCCACGGAATATGCGCGATATAAGCCTCATTGATTGATTGATTGAAAAATAGGGTAGGTCGGGTTACCGTAACCACACCTATTTTTTTTTTAGGCCTTATCTTCCCCTGACCCAAGTTGTGTCTCCCGCTAGGATTATTGTGTGTTGTAACTAATTACGTATGGAGGCTGGTTTCTTATTGGTTGATTGTTTGAACGGGTGCGCGCATGAGTCAGAATAATAGCGTGGGCTGGAAGAGTACCCGGTGTGATTTCGAAGTGTGAAGACGTGTCAGTGTGCGTATCTTGGATTGTGATGTTTTAGTTGTAGTTGAACGATGTTTGTGTTTCTGTAATAATCAATGCAAGTAGTGTAGTTTGGGCCATTATAACTGTATTTTGGCGAAGGAGTGATTCGAGGATTGTTTAGAGAGACTTTGTGTGTGTGTTCAGTTGAACAAACGTTTTAGAGCTGGGTTTATATCAGCGAAGTGACTTTCGACCGGGATCGTAATTCAAGTTCCGACGAGTTGTGCGCGGCTGTATATTGAGGAAGGAACTACACTGCTTTCTGGTGTACGTTAAATAAAAGTCACGTTATCGCAACCTCTGTCTTGGCGTCTCATTTTTGCTTCCTGGCCTATTTCCCCCCTTCCACTCCACCCTATCACACATAGAACAACGCTAAGAAGACAATCAAAGTGAATACATTTAGTGTGAGACCTCCTTCCATAATTGCAGTACAGATCGACCGTTTTAACCCAAACGCCACTGAAGACGAAAATCAAAGTGAATATTTACACCCCAGGACCTGCCTCGATGCGTGGATTATAAATGTCAGTTTGGGTATTAAATAATCATTGAAAGGGATCGGAAAGGACGGGTTGGGTTTCACATGTTCACTTTAATGGATTAGAAATGATGGGTTGGGAATTAAATGTTCATTGAAACTCAAGAACACTAAATCAAAATTGGACGTTTAAATCGCTGTAATTCGATGGGCACCTGAAATATGCACTGAACTGAGGCTAATAATGGCCGATACATTTTTATTATTTTTCTAAGGACGACATTTATTACCAGCTATTGTGTTTTCAGCGTAGCAATAGGGTCCGATATTATACTTGTTCGAGTCTAAATATCGGACCCTATTGCTACGCTGAAAACACAATAGCGATTATATAGCTGTTCTGACCTTGATTTGTTGTTCCAAACTTACAAAATGACAGTTTTTGAGTCGATGCGTTGATCTCAGGTTTTGATAGCAGACGCTGTTTCTTATGCGCATTAGTTTTGCGCAGGCGCCACACTGACTTTGGAAAAAAAACTCGATTTGACAACACAGCTGTTAAACAGCTTTTTATTAGTTCATTCGTATACAACAAAAAGAAGTTTGAGTTTTTTTTCATTTTGAACAAGACTACTTATGAAGAAGACCAAAACACAACATCAACGGAAAACTAGAAACAACTGAAAAACTAGGATGCAACAAGGGGAGGAGAAGAGAACAGCTAATCCGAACAACGCGAGCAGACGGCAAGAAGTTTTCAGTTTGGGTGAATAGCATTTCATGTCTCGTCATGAAGCAAACTTTTCAACCTAAGTTATAAACGACTACATGAATGTTAGTGCCCTGGGTTGTACATCAATACTTCAGGGGGGAAGTGGGGTATTTAGTGTGGAGTTACGAGATAAGAAAAGCCGAATGCGAAACTGACTGAGTTTGTGTTAGTCGGCAACTGAGCTCACACAGGCACACAAAAACGGCTGTTCCGTTTTACTCCCCTGTTTGTACTACATCTTTCGACTTTGAGCATTTTGTGGTGTTTAGGGACAGAAAATAATTGGTTTAGTCCTGTTTCATCGGGAAGTTAGCAGAAAAGAGTATGCTATCGACATTTGTAAAGCTGAAAAACATTCCCGAGAAGAATGTCAAGTTCTCAGTGTATGCTGTTGTCGATAGAAACATCGCCGCGTGGTACAGATGGGTAAACCGGAACCATGCGTCTTTGTTATTGACAATATGCTTTTGGATATTGAGTAAAATGGCCGACTTCCGTAGCATTATGCTTTGATGATCGGAAGAGACCATCGAATTTGATGAACACGTGTCTCTCTCACACACACACACACACACACACACACACACACACACACACACACACACACCACACACACACACACACACACACACATCTGTAATTTGCTCATTAGAGACACGTGTTCATCAGAATAGCTATATATTATGATTAGGCTTCCGCATACTGAATGTCCAAATCCCAAGCTCATCGTCTGCTTAAAGGTACAGTCATGTTCACCGCCACAACTCCACCCAGGCTTTTACATGGGATAAAATGTCACTTTTACATATCATCCTACATATCATCTTATATATATATCATCATTATAATCCTTGCATATCATTCTTACAAACCATCCTTATATATCATTCTTATATATCATACTTCCCCTTAGATATATACAATTACCCCAAAGGCCAGCAGCCTTGCAGCTTTTCAAACCACAAATCCCCCCATAATCTTTCTGCAAGCAGGCAAACCAGTGAGTCAGTAGGCGGGCCACAAGCAGAACACAGATAAGACGAACAATACAAGCACTCAGAAGCATGTTCAAACAAAATCTTGTACAGCTTCAGGCGATTTCTCCAGCAAGGCAAAAAGCAAATGTTACTGGCAGAAAAATGTGTTCTTGTCTAACAAAGATGATGAACGACACCGGTGTTATCTGCAACGTCAGCGTGCTGTTTGTTTAAACGGCGATGATGTACGATGCTCTGTGTGTGGGGTTGCAGAACAAGAAATACAAAAGCTACAGCGCTGGCGTCGTTAGCAGCAGAGCAAAGATTTTCAGCCAGGAAGATCTTTGTGCAGAGCTTGATGACTCGCGAGATGCATGCTGAGCTGGCTGTGTTGAAGGCAGCCTACCCTACTTCGTGTGTTAACTCTCGTGTAAATCACCGTATATCAATCACGATTTAAAATGAGAAAAGAGCATCTGTTCACCATATATCCCCCCCCCCCCCCTATCCCCTAAAAATGTTTTTACAAAAATCAGCGTGATTGCGCCTTGTACATATTGCTTTTATGTGTTTTTTATTTTAATTTTATTCTATCAGTAATGTATTTATTTATTTATTTATCCATTTATCTATTTATTTATCTATTTATCTTTTTCATGTACAGCAATTATTTTGCTGAATCAAATTTGTTAACTAACAATCTGCCAAAATAAATTTGGCAGAATATTCCCACTCAGCACAAAGAAATTAAGGTTTTTTTCTTCGGAATTACAGGTGGAGGCAGGTATCTTTACAAGTTGATGATCCACGATGCTCTTTCTTTGGGGTTTTAGACAATCAAATATAAACAGGCGAGAACGCTATAGGGTCCTAACAGCAGAACCTGATGACGTGAACGACATACAGTGGACCCCCTTTTAACGGCCTTTTAACCCCCATCCTTCTCCTCCATTAATTAAGACATCCGCCATTTTAAAACCTTGCTTTATTTGATTTTGTGTTCAAAACCTCTGTACATTTACTCCATTTTTAAAGACTCCCTCCGTTTTAATACCTTATTGACCTTAATGGCAAAAAAACCGTAGGCCTTTTAATATAAATTTTACTACTGAGACCCAAGGGCGGGGATGTAGCTCAGTCGGTAGCGCGCTGGATTTGTATCCAGTTGGCCGCTGTCAGCGTGAGTTCGTCCCCACGTTCGGCGAGAGATTTATTTCTCAGAGTCAACTTTGTGTGCAGACTCTCCTCGGTGTCCGAACACCCCCGTGTGTACACGCAAGCACAAGACCAAGTGCGCACGAAAAAGATCCTGTAATCCATGTCAGAGTTCGGTGGGTTATAGAAACACGAAAATACCCAGCATGCTTCCTCCGAAAGCGGCGTATGGCAGCCTAAATGGCGGGGTAAAAACGGTCATACACGTAAAAGCCGTGGGAGTTTCAGCCCATGAACGAACAAACAAACTACCTTATTATCTCTTCTTTTGAAGGTCGTACAAGGGGCGTTCCACAGTATTCAGCTCGCGGTGGTTAAACGCTTACTCCGGACCGCTCATCTGTTTCTAGACGCTAGAAAAGATCCCTAATCTGTTGTCTCCTCGTCATGATATAGCAGCAAGTTACAGAGAAAACCGGTTTGCAGATATTTGTTCTATAGTCTGTGTTGTAGTTGAACCTCTTGAGAGCAAGCCGCAGACGCTCAACATGGGGAGCAGGGCAGTATTCAAACATATTTAAGTGTTGCGTGGCTCTTAAAATCGCGAGTAAATGTTCCCAAAAAGGTTAAGAGGCCCTGGTACTAATTAGGCTAATAGGCCCTGTATACAAGCTTTCCTTAGCATTACACGAGATAGAGTGTGTGTGTGTGTGTGTGTGTGTCTGTGTGTGTGTGTGTCTGTGTGTGTGTGTGTGTGTGTGAGAGACACACACACACGGAGACAGAGAGAGAGAGAGAGAGAGAGAGAAAGAGAGAGAGAGAGAGAGAGAGAGAGAGAGCGACAGAGAGACAGAGACGGAAAAAGAGAGACATATAGGCAGAGAAAGAGAGAGAGAGAGAGAGAGAGAGAGAGAGAGAGAGAGAGAGAGAGAGAGAGAGAGAGAGAGAGAGAGAGAGAGATTGACAGGCAGACAGATTAAGAGTCACAGAGACAGATGGAGAGAGAGTCTTGGTCGATTTATACAGAAAAGCCGTGCAGGCACACTGAAATGGCATGTACTTGAATAGGTCATCTCATCGTTCTCAAGATGTTCACTGATAGAACCAAACTCCAGCAGACATTGCTGTGTATTTACACTTCCACAATATCCAGCGCACCATCAACAACCGAAAAGCCTCGATTCTCGACAGATTAACACTGACAAAAACAGCAAGGCATATGCGATAAAATCGCGGACAAAATACGCAGCTGACCCTCCAATGCATCGAGGCTTACACAGTCCAGAGAAGCAGCAGACACCATTAGGATGCTGCCACTGTTCCGCCTGCATGTCTGTTGCTCGTGCAAAAGGGGATAAGTGATGTGCGAACCCTTCTGTTCGATATCTATGTATATAAACTTGGCCAAAACATTATTGCAGCAAATTTCAAACCCAAATTAAAGCATTATCCCCGTGTCATTTTATTAACACTTTATATGCCAGAGATGGCCGTTCACTTAACCTTCAGGATCACCATTTGGATTAAATATTTCTTTTACAGGGATCACGTGACCGCCGCTCAAGTAAGGGTACCCTCAAAATCGACCAGACAAAAACGGAAGAGCCGAATGGAAAATCGACCAAAAAATCACAATAGGCAAAACGTTGCAACTTTCACATACGAGAAGAAAGTCAAACCAATTATCTACCCTGAACAGATTGTTTTGTTTTGCTACCTTGCGTATTTCGCGTGCTATGCTATTCCTACTGATGCAGGTGTCGATCGCAAGAGCGGTCAAAAACGGGACTTTTTGCGACATTTTTTAGGGGTATTATGACAAAAAAGTCTGCACTTTAGCAATGACTCGGTGGATTGCTTTGAAACTTTCAGAATATTTTACCAACATACTAGAGATACTTCGAGCAAAATTATGGATTGTTACAGGTGTTTGTTAAAATGTTATGCAATTTTTCGAAAGAAGTTTTTAATCTCGTCGTAGGATTGTTCCCTTGGCTCCAAAAAATGTATGACTTTGCATGTCTTTAGAAAAATGATTGATACACACACTGCTAAAGTTTTATGTGCGTGTAAGCACTGACGCAAATTTGCTGGACCAGTAAACACGCTACATATTTAAGCGATGATTCTGGTGCCACAGCGATGCAAGCGTGACCGTAGCATGTTTTCAGAGGCACGCAGCGATAACAGCTGTAAGCGCGAAACAGCGTGAACGTTCCATTTTTTCCTCATGTGTTTGCATGACTAGCAAATTAACGCCAGCAGCTACACGCAAATGAAATTTAGACAGAATCTGTATCAATCATTTATCTGTAGATACGCAAAGTCATGAATTTTTTGGACACAAGTAAACAATCCTATGACAAGTTTAACAACATTTTCCGAAACATTGCGTCACATCTGGATAAATAACCGTAACGATCCAAACTTTCGTACGAAGTATCTCTAGTATGTTGGTAAAATATTCTCAAAGTTTCAAAGCAATCCACCAAGTCATTGCTAAAATGTAGCGCTTTTTGACATGATACCCATAAAAATTGACGTAACGTTTTTGACCGCTCTTGCCATCGACACCTGCATCAGTAGGAATAGCATAGCACACGAAATACGCAAGGTAGCAAAACAAAATAATCTGTTCAGGGTAGATCATTGGTTTGAATTTCTTCTCGTATGTGAAAGTTGCAACGTTTTGTCTATTGTGATTTTTTGTCGATTTTTCATTCGGCTCTTCCGTTTTTGTCTTGTCGATTTTGAGGGTACACTTACTTGAGCGGCGGTCACGTGATCCCTGTAAAAGAAATATTCAATCCAAAAGGTGATTCTGAAGGTTAGGTGAACGGCCTTCTTTGGCATATACAGTTTTAAATAAATGACACAGGAATTAAGGCTTTAATTTGGGTTTGAAATTTGTTGCAATAATTTTTTAGCCAACTTTATATGCAAGGAGGATTCTTTCGTGGCATCACTTCTGCGGCGTTTGATTATTGGTAAAACAGCTTTGTGAATTCTTATTAACACTCAAATATTAGCCTTCATCCTCTACCATAGCCATCTGAAAGTTGATTCTTCAAATTGATCCGAGTCCTATTTATCATGTCCATCGACTATGTCCAGTCGCTTTCGTAGCTTTTCCAAGGATTAAATCGTGTCTGCTTTAGAACGTAAGCGTGCTTCCCATTTTTGTATACAACATTATTCAGATCATCAGGACAGTGTGACAAAATTCAAATTCTGCGCTAAAAAAAGGCACTTACTACCACATAAATGTTTTTTGCTAAGAACCATCAGTTTCAAAGACAACAAACAGGGATCCTTGCCATCGTGAAGAAGTCAGCGACAGGCAGACGATCGAAAATTTGATGAAGAATTTACCTTCTTCTTCTTCAGCGTCCGACGGTGAAGAATTTACCTTCTTCCTCTTCAGCGTCCGACGGTGAAGAATTTACTTTCTTCCTCTTCAGCGTCCGACGGTGAAGAATTTACCTTCTTCTTCTTCAGCGTCCGACGGTGAAGAATTTACCTTCTTCTTCTTCAGCGTCCGACGGTAAAGAATTTACCAAAACCGGTTTCTGTTGTGTTTTCTTTTTGTTTTGATGTTTAACACACAGGGATAATCCATTTATAATTAAACAAAACGTCCCGTCACATGATCAGGAACCAGAATAACCTATATAGGTGCAGATCTATTCTCAGATATTGTAAAAATGTCCCACAGCTACTTACACCCCTCTGGCTGAAACCCGACAAACATTTACGAGGCCATCCAGCACACTGGCGATATTCAAACGGTGCGAACGTTTACCAAGTCCATGGTTTCATGGCCGCCCGTTAGCGTCAGGGCTACGCATTAAGCTGGGCTAAACGGCAATTTTTCGCTCATCCTTCACCCGACCAAGACGGTTATAGGTGTTATGGAAACTGAGGAGAGCGCGTTTTGGTGCAAAGGGAGGAGAGATCTTTGTTAAGGCCAAACTGACCTCCAGTACCGCTTGTTTAGTTTAAAAAAAAAGAAGGCATGTTTGGGTGTAGTTTGTGAGGGTTGTATAGATTTTCTCAGCTGTGCGATGATAAGAAAATTGAGGTTTACATCTTTTTCAGAAAATAAAACAACAAGAAGAGCAAACGCTCGATCGAGTCACTTTCGCAGTTCTGAATATTATATGAGGCATCAGATGGACAGGAAGAAATTGCTATTCACAACACAATGAGTCACGTTCACATAAAATTTGAGCCCGGTCACTTTTATAGTTTCCGAGAAAAGCCTAACGTTAAGTTGTGTGTTGCCGAACAGAAAAGGCTAGTTATCTCCCTTGTTTTTCTGATAACGTTCGTAAAAGGCTACAGATGTAAATACTTTGATGTAAAGAATAATCCTACAAAGTTTCAATCACATCCGATGAACTTTGTCAAAGATATAAAATGTCTAATTTTTCCTTTGACGCTGACCTGTGACCTTGAAAAAGGTCAAAGGTCAACGAACCCATCGTTAAAGTGTAGAGGTCATTGGAGGTCACGACTAAACAAAATATGAGCCCGATCGCTTTGATAGTTTCCGAGAAAAGTCCAACGTTAAGGTGGTGTCTACGGACGGCCGGCCGGACAGACTAACACTGACCGATTACATAGAGTCACTTTTTCTCAAGTGACTCAAAAAGGAAATAAGGTTTTGGTAAAGCTGCAAGAAGTTGTTGACATGCATTCTTCTTTGTTGACATGCATTCTTCTTTGTTGACTTCTTCCCGTGCGCAGACACAAATTATACGTAACGTGTCCTTTCCTCAATAAATCCCTGCGCCTTGAATCCGTGGTTGAGATATAATTATGTGCGCGATATAAATTGCTTTCTTTATTTCTTTATTTGGTGTTTAACGTCGTTTTCAACCACGAAGGTTATATCGCGACGGGGAAAGGGGGGAGATGGATATAAATTGCATAAAATAAAATAAAAATATAAAATGAAAAGGAAAATACGGTTTTGCTAATTCTCAGTAAACCTACAAGACGTTGGTTAATTTATTGTGTGTGGTTATCTTTTCTGTGCGCAGACAAAAGTTATAATTGTGTCAATCCTGATCCAAGAGTGTCCACAAAAGATTGAAAAACAAGTTGCATGAAGCTGAAGGCTGGTGATTCATCTGCGGAAATTTGGTTTGCGACCTGTTCATGGCAGCCAAAGAGGGGGAAATCCAATTCATCGGCAAGTGTCATGCAGGAAATACATTTTTTTCTGGAACCCCTGAGTTTTTTTCAAAATCATGATGAATTGGACTCAGAAGCCCACGATTCTTCTTTTAATTGGGTCTCGCGAGATCTCCAGTGAGAGGGGGTGCTTTGTTTTGTGTGTGTGTGTGTGTGTGTGTGTGTGTGTGTGTGTGTCTGCGCGTGCGTGAGTGCGTGCGTGCGTGTGCGTGAGTGAGTGCGTGCGTGTGTGTGTGTGTGTGTGTGTGTGTGTGTGTGTGTGTGTGTGTGTGTGTGTGTGAGTGTGTGTGTGTGTGTGTGTGTGTGTGAAAACATATTCAAACGTTTTAAAAGGATGCAGAAAAAATCAAAGTGCGCCCAACACAAAAAGATGCGCATTGTCCATGCAATAACACAATCACCATTCCCATAAACATGCTCTTATCTGTACAATAGAACGCAAGGTAAAACATCGTGCACAACAATGTTGACTTTATCTCACTCCAGAGTCACCGTCTGCCATTCCTACCCTTTGTATAACGACGCGTCATAACATACTGTGTACTGGGAGCTCTTTCCACTCCACCAACCCCCCCCCCCCTCCCCCCCAGTCGATGTACCGAGTTAAGATAATGGTGACCATATCTTCCGTATTGAGAACATGGAAACCATGGAACCCACATCATGTTCAACTGTTGCTCACTTTGATGCTCTTTTTCTCATTCTCAAAAAACAAGAATTGTAGGTTATTGGAACGTTTAATTATTGACAAAACAAAACATTACATTTACATTCCGTCGACCCATTGGTCGTTTAAGAAGTTTGTTTGTTTGTTTGTTTGTTTGCTCAACGCCCAGCCGACCACGAAGGGCCATATCAGGGCGGTGCTGCTTTGACATATAACGTGCGCCACACACAAGACAGAAGTCGCAGCACAGGCTTCATGTCTCACCCAGTCACATTATTCTGACACCGGACCAACCAGTCCTAGCACTAAGCCCATAATGCCAGACGCCAGGCGGAGCAGCCACAAGATTGCCAATTTTAAAGTCTTAGGTATGACCCGGCCGGGGTTCGAACCCACGACCTCCCGATCACGGGGCGGACGCCTTACCACTAGGCCAACCGTGCCGGTCGTTTAAGTAGACACACAGACAAACACTTATGGTACAAATAATACACGTATCTCAATATCGTCGATGCCGTCTTGAATCCTGGAACGTTAGCAGTCTCTCTGTTTTGGGATTTCTGTTCCTCATAGTTGCTCAGCTACCACCAAACCCGTGTGCATTGGTGCCTCAACAGTTTAGTAATTAACATTAACATTTTTGATTGTTGGTTTCCATGTAGCACTGTGGGTTATCAGTATTTTTATTTTTATTTTTGTGTATGTATGGTTTTAAGTGAAAAAAAAAAGAAAAAAAAAAGTGAACAGTATTGTAGACGTGCACAACAGAATAGCTCCGTCGCATTGGGCGGGGATATAGCTCAGTTGGTAGCGCGCTGGATTTGTATTCAGTTGGCCGCTGTCAGCGTGAGTTCGATCCCAGGTTCGGCGGAAATTTATTTCACAGAGTCAACTTTGTGTGCAGACTCTCTTCGGTGTCCGAACCTCCCCCCGTGTACACTACATTGGGTGTGCACGTTAAAGATCCCACGATTGACAAAAGGGTCTTTCCTGGCAAAATTGCTTTGGCACAGTTAATAATTGTCTACCTATACCCGTGTGACTTGGAATAATAGGCCGTGAAAGGTAAATATGCGCCGTTTAATCAGTGCAATCGTTTAATTCTTAATACATGTGATGTTTTTATGTCTGTGATCGCCTGACACTGTAAGGCAATTTTCCTTGTTTTTATGAGGACAGTAAACATTTTGAGTCTTGAGTCTTGAGTCTTGAAATGGCTGCAATCTACTGGCCGTATAAAATTACATCCCACACGGCATCACTGCAGAGCGCCTAGAACTGTACCCACGGAATATGCGCGATATAAGACTCGATTGATTTTGTGGTGAACATGTCTACTGTTGAGGTATCTTGTAGACACGCTTTTGTAATGTCACCATCTGTTTCTAAATTCAGTCATTTACTGGGTAATCTCTGATTATTTGTTTCTGGCTTAATACGTTATTATACAGGATGAATGAAAGAACAAAGTACTTGACAGGACACACACACACACACACACACACACACACACACACACACACACACACACACACACACACACACACACACACACACACACACACACACACACACACACACACACACACACAACTTTTACCCACCTCATTCTGAAAGCTGCGCTCCACAGCTGTTTCACAAAGCATGATCATTTCAATCAACAAAATTGGAATGGTTGACAGTATAGATGGCTAATATCTCATTGATTTTATAAATGAAGTACAAAAGAATATTTAATTGCCATCTGTGACAGCACCAATGCCAATAACTTCAACAAAGTAAACTTTGTTCACCGAAGATGGACTGGTTGGTCCGGTGTCAGAATAATGTGACTGGGTGAGACATGAAGCCTGTGCTGCGACTTCTGTCTTGTGTGTGGCGCACGTTATATGTCAAAGCAGCACCGCCCTGATATGGCCCTTCGTGGTCGGCTGGGCGTTAAGCAAACAAACAAACAAACAAACCGAAGATGGCTCACTTGAAAAATAACACAGATGGACTGAAAGTAACGTATTATCTCTACGTCTCAAAACAGCGCTTCACGTAGAAAAAAGGGGTGAACACAGCGCAAATTCTACTATATGCCTATTTGCACACGTCCCTCTATTACCTTTTTCGTGCTAAATTTAGGAGTAGAACTTAAAACAGAAGTTGAACAACTTTCAAAACATGTACTCTAAAAGAACGGATTGTTTTCGTGGTCACTATTGCCTTAACACCCATCACAGATCCTATCGGCGTAGACAAAACAAGCGTAAAACTGTGGGGGGCCTTCCGATGACAATCATACACGTGAGGACATTCTGTGTTCCATGATTGCTATCTACCATGGTTCAGTCGCGAGAACTTTGTTGGTCAAAGGAACCATTTTCCTTGGATGGTTTACCGTAAATGCTGGAATACTTCTCCCTTGGCGTTTTCACCAAGACAATTGCTGTGCCTGATTACTATCATACCAGAGTTGCGAGTGGTGGTTATACGGTTCACTTGACGGCAGGTCAGTTTCCTCTGTTTTAAGGAATCGGTTCAGTTAAGTTCAGTGAATAGCAACAAGACTGGAAATTCATAACTGAAGTGTGAGTCATCCTTGAGAGAGAGAGAGAGAGAGAGAGAGAGAGAGAGAGAGAGAGAGAGAGAGAGAGAGAGAGAGAGAGAGAGAGAGAGGGAGAGTATTACACACCGTTACGACCGAACTAAGGTATCAAGAAATTACTGTTGTGCAGCGGGTTGAAAGAATACCCTATACCTCGGAGATATACCTTCACTCGGTCTCAACGACGTCACGTGACATGTTATAAGGTGGAAGAGAATGTTGTCGCTTATTTTCCACCCTGAGTTCGGTAAGACTGAAACTATGCTCAGTCACGGAAAGAACTATCCACACTTGGAAGCACAGCCGCGGTTGTCCTGTAAGTTCCCGATCCATGTTAAACCCTCATCCTCAAAAGGAAAATAAGCGACAGCATTCTCTTCCACCATATAAAATGTCACGTGACGTCGTTGAGACCGAGTGAAGGTATATCTCCGAGGTATAGGGTATTCTTTCAACCCGCTGCACAACAGTAATTTAACGTTACCTTAGTTCGGTCGTACCGGTGTGCAATGGGTGGAGGAGGGAGGGAGGGAGGGAGGGAGGGAGAGAGAGAGAGAGAGAGAAAGAGAGAGAGAGAGAGAGAGAGAGAGAGAGAGAGAGAGAGAGAGAGAGAGAGAGAGAGAGAGAGAGACAGAGATGAATAAATTGACAGAATTGACGTTTAGTCAGTGCGGTCAGGTAAACCTGCAAATCGAATGCCAACCACTAACCATGAAAGGTCTTCAGAGCCAACTTGGTGGTCAATAATTTTTTTAACAACATCGTCACCGCGTAAAAAAACACAAATGTGCTACAAAGATGTCCTGTGGAGATGATGAGAAAGATTCCGGATCCAGACTGGACAAAGACAGAGTGTGGGCCTGGTGGCGGTGATTTCAATCAAGTCTTGGCATGGTTCCGGTACTGGGGAAGTGGTCTCGGGTCCCGAGACTCACGCTGGTTAATTATTAACGAAAATAACGACTCTCTCTCTCTCTCTCTCTCTCTCGCACTCTCTCATACCCCCCTCTCTCTCTCATACCCCCTTCTCTCTCTCAATGTCTCTCTCTCTCTATGTCTCTCTCTCTATCACTCTCTCTCTGTCTCTCTCTGTCTCTCTCTGTTTGTGTCTCTCTCTCTATGTCTGTCTCTCTCTGTCTCTGTCTCTCTCGCTATCTCTCTTTCTCTGCTTGTTTTTCAGCTTGGGAGATTGCATCATCTTAGAGTTAGCTTCACAAACCCGCACACATGTACACACACACACACACGCACACACACACTCATGCTCACACTCTTGCTCTCTCTCTCTCACTCACACACACACGCACACACACAAACACACACACACACTCACGCCAACCCTTGGTCTCTCTCTCTCACACACAGACAGACACACACACACAGACACACACGCACCCCTCCCACACCGTTGTCACCTCCCTCAGTACTTACAACCACACACCCCACCCCCGCTATCCACCCCACACACTCCATCCCTCCCTATATCACACGACGTTTGTCCGTGCTGGCAAAACATCAATACATACAGCGCGTCACAGCACTAACAGTTCTCACGCTGTGTGCACACAACCCTGAAGGTGTGTCAATAAGTGTGGCGATTCACTACCCATATTCGTAAGAAGCGGCCATTTAAAAGGGCAATTATTTCTCGTCATTGCTCATTAGCTATACAAACGGCACAGTGGAGACAGAAAATCACCTCGGGTTTCCGCGTCGTGAAAATAAAACTTATACTTCACTGCTTACATAGGTATAGCGGGCGTGTGTCCTTCGTCTATATCTGTCTTATGTCTATTTGGTCAAATTGTTTTTCGTTTTTTTTCCCCAAATTATTTTTTCGTTCAATGATTTGTGTATAATATGTGTATGATTATGGATTGTATCGTTACCTTTGTGCTTATACTCTGCGTACAGAGATGCTGTGCTAAGGGACAATTTTCCTTCTTTAAGTTCACATGAACATTGCCATTAAGTGTTCTTATCTGATCTCAAATGCGCTACATGAATGGAGCACCTCCACAAAAAGTATCTTCCAACAATTTCGGCTTCAGTGCTCAAGACCAATGAGTGGAATCTGGAGATCAGCTTGTTTGTTTGTTTGTTTGCTTAACGCCCAGCCGACCACGAAGGGCCATATCAGGGCGGTGCTGCTTTGACATTTAACGTGCGCCACACACAAGACAGAAGTCGCAGCACAGGCTTCAGGAGATCGGCTTGCACGGCCTTTTGTCAGTACGCTACTTAACTGCGACGCCAAATATAACTACGTATACATGGGAAGTTTGAGATTTTGACCACCTTACAATTCATTTAGTGGTAATTTGTTTTAGTTTTTTGGTTTTAACACAATTTTATTCAGAAATTCTTCGCATGAACAGTTAAAAACATACATCTAGGCCACGCACTCAAGCAAATGCTTATATCACGTGACCAGAACAATACTAAATTACACATATTTTCATAATGATGGACATAACAACATTAAACCAGAAGAACAAATTGGTATTTTGTTGTCGTATTGTCGAAAGATCTAACGAGGTGTCCAGTTTTTATAGTTTACTGTTGCGGTCATCTGGCGGGGGAAAAGGTCTGATCCGGACAAAGGCGTGGATACGTTGAACACCTCGGCGTTGAGTTCAATTTCTCTGTAGCAACTTGCATATTAAATTATACTCGCCATAAAAATATATAGCTATTCTGATGGACACGTGGGGGAATTCGGGGGCTGTGATTGGATGGTCTCAACATCATCATCAAAGCATAATGCTACGAAAGTCGGCCATTTTTGCCAATATCCAAAAGCATATTGGCAATAACAAAGACGCATGGTTCCGGTTTACCCATCTGTACCACACGATGTTAACCATCGACAACAGCATACACTCTTCTCGGGAATGTTTTTCAGCTTTTCAAATGTCGATAGCATACCCTTTTCTGCTAACTTCCCGATGAAACAGGACTAAACCAATTATTTTCTGTCCCTAAACACCACAAAATGCCCAAAGTCGAAAGATGTACACAAACTTTCGCATTCGGCTTTTCTTGTCTCGTAACTCCACACTAAATACCCCACTTCCCCTTTGAAGTATTGATGTACAACCCATGGCACTAACATTCATGTAGTCGTTTATAACTGAGGTTGAAAAATTCGCTTCATGACGAGACAAGTATAAATGCCATTCACCCAAACTGAAAACTTCGCTGCCGTCTGCTCGCGTTGTACGGATTAGCTGTTCTCTTCTCCTCCCCTTGTTGCATCCTAGTTCTTCAGTTGTTTCTAGTTTTCCGTTGATGTTGTGTTTTGGTCTTCTTCATAAGTAGTCTTGTTCAAAATTAAAAAAACCCTCAAACGTCTTTTTGTTGTATACGAATGAACTAATAAAACGCTGTATAACAGCTGTGTTGTCAAATCGAGTTTTTTTTCAAAGTCAGTGTGGCGCCTGCGCAAAACTAATGCGCATAAGAAACGGCGTCTGCTATCAAAACCTGAGATCAACGCATCGACGCAAAAACTGTCATTTTGTAAGTTTGGAACAACAAATCAAGGTCAGAACAGCTATATAATCGCTATTGTGTTTTCAGCGTAGCAATAGGGTCCGATATTTAGACTCGAACAAGTATAATGCGACTCGTCTTCGACTCGTCGGCATTATACTTGTCTCGTCTAAATATCGGACCCTATTGCTACGCTGAAAACACAATAGCAGTTAACATCGTCATAAACACGCGTTGGTCGATTTAGCTTGTCAACAAAAAAGCACATCCGATCGAACAAACCCGCGCGCATGTTTTTCTGTTCTCTCCATCATCCGTGTTTTTGCTTGTCATTGGAGCGCTTTGTCCAAAGCGTTCGTCAAAAGGCTGTCCCGATGAACTCAGCTGTGTGGTCTTGGACTTCACACGCTTTGTCGCTGTCTTCACGTGCGTGTCTGTCACCAATAAATTCACCGCAGGAACGGCAGAGGAACTGAGTTTGGGACGCAAGGCTTGCATTGGGAGAGCCGTTTCCACTGAGGTGCTAAAGTCAGCATGGGGAAAACGACGAGCACTTTTGAGTCATGCGTTGAAGGCTGAGAGGCTTGGATTCATGCGTGTGTCGAGCGTGAGGATGAACCTGTGTTGACGTCGAGTAGAGCAGTTCACCGTTGTTAAATCACTACAGCGGAAGATGAGAGCAGAGACCACGAATTATTAGTGACGACTGCGCACCACTGGGATATCTGCCTTTTTAGCTGCTGCTCGTTTGTTTCTTGTGTGCATGCACAGGTAAGATTTTGCGAAGCTTTATGATTGTGCTGTTTCACTTCTGTAAGTACAATAAATCAACCACACACCAAACAAAACACACACGCACGCACACTACACACACACACATGCGCACACACACGCACACACACACACACACACACACACACACACACACACACACACACACACACATACACACACACACACACACTCACTCACTCACACCCACACACACTTTCTCTGTCTCTCTGTTTGTCTGTCTCTTTCTCTCTCTCCCTCTCTTCCTCTCTCTCTCTCACCATAGAGACAGAGAAACACATATTTCTTTAAAATTTCGAGCACTGCTTTTCCCTCCGACCATTTGCTATATATATCCCCGATTTTGCTGAAGTCATTTCCCAAGTGCCACAAGGAACTTAGTCGATAAATATCGACAGGGGGCGGACAAATGGTTTACATGTGAAATGTGTGTATATGGGTGTGGTTCTGAAACAAACAAACCATGTGAACCCCCCCCATCCCACCGCTCGCGGGCTGAACGACTGACGTCACATGTCGCTTCGGTCTTTTCCTGAGAAGAACACCGCGTGTACATAATACACAATTGTCAATTCGATCGCGTAGCACTGCCAATGCACATTTTCGCAACGAAAACCGTGCTACTGTTTCTTGTGTGTTAAATCTGAAAGCAATATAAGTGAACGAACAATCGAAAACTGATATCACGTTACTAAACTCCCAAAAGTAATAAATTACTTCTGACTGCGGTACACAATACGGCAGTCACCTCTGCGAATGCTGTCGAAGAATCTAACCGAAAGTAAACATTCTGGGAATCTACGCGCATCGGCCTTGACGCAAGTTCAATACTTAGCCAATGAGCGCGCCGCGGCGAAGTTGGCCGCTGTAAGTCTCGCAGCGCTGGCTGGCTGAGCGAGTTGCGTGTCCATCCTTTTTTGGTCCAAGCCGCACCGTAGACCAGATTAGTAGGTGCTTGATTTTGGTATTTTGATTTTACATAACATTAAACCTTTCTTGGGGTTCATGGTCATGGCAACAGCCATAATAATATTATATCATGTATAATATTACATTTCAGCATATTTGAATTACATGTCATCATACCAAACTGTCATACATTTTTATTCCTACATCATTCTGATTGATCACAACCAAACCTACTATCAGTGGACACATCCAAATGTAAGCGCCTGTTCTTGACAACTTTTAATCGATCTAAAAATAGCAACTTGCTGGGCCCTCTGCCGCCAACAGACACTGTTTGGCCTGTAGGTAAAATGTACAATGTATTTTCTGATTTGTGCACAAAAGCTTTATTTCTTTTTTCTTTTTTTTAACATAACAATGTTTAATGTCACTGTATGTTTAAAAGACCATGGTCATATTTGTAAAAAAAATGTTAAATTAGAAAATAAATAACATTTTGGTTCATGATTTTTCCTACACCTGTGCTAAAAATAAGAAATAAAAATGTCGGGTATATAAGTCTCTCAAATACAGCTAGGTATGAATGGCTCGGTTTGAGTTTGTTGCGGTTGACCCTGCACAATGCGACATATCATGTTTTTGTTGAACAATTTTGACGTCACCCCTCCCATAGGGTGACGTATTTCACAACTTCCTGTGTTACACAAACTCTGTGATGACCAATTTTGACGTCACCCCTCCCATAGGGTGACGGATTTCACAACTTTCTACAGATGAACAATGTTGCCTTCTCCCATAGGGTGACGGATGTCACAACTTCCTGTGTACACAAACTGATGACGTATTTCACAACAAAATGGCGCTGCCCATGGTCAACCTCTAAACTATCCGTATAGAATGGGGGCGTCCTCGCCCCCATAATGAGAGTACGTCTTTAAAAAATCAACGTCCATACGATCGAGAAGTCCTCAACCTGGAAAAGGAGACCCCGTAACTCCAAGCCCTAGAGACATAACAAGACGGCCTAGAGACGTAATACGACAGCCTAGGTCTTTGACCCAATAGCTCCGAACGTGTGTCTGTTACTACACTAGCATGAAATAGCAAGTTTCTTCTGTGGTCCAGCCCTGAAAGTACAACAAACGGTGCACTCGCCTTTGGCTAACTGTGAGTCTGAAAATGTACTAGCCAGAGAGCAAACTTTTCTAGCCAAACCAACAAATCATTTCAGCAATTTTACTCGCATTTGGCGAGTAGATGAACATTTCTACTCGCCAGCTACATGTTTCTACTCGCCATGGCATGGCGAGTAAAATACTCGCCACTTTCAGGCCCGTGGTCCCAGGTGTTTTTGATGTACTATATATGCCCCCCTATATCTTCCGAATAAAACCTTACTTACAGCAAATAGCAAGTGGTAATTAAATTGCTGTCCAAGCGATTATTCGCACCCCCACAGATCTCCTCAAGCTTTTTGTGTGTGTTCAGTACAGCCTTTCACCTAGACACATATCAGATACTACAGCCTCATTTCTTTCAGTCATTTGTAGATTTTAGTTTTTGCTTAAGGCCAAATAAAAATATATGTTGGTTTCGGGTAACCCGACCAACCCTATTTTTTTTCGCCGACCCTAAAACTTTTTATTTATTTAAAAAAAAACACTTAACTTTTGGCACATTTTGCGAACCATACCGAGACTAAGGGAAGTAACCTCCTTTAAAATCGACTAAATTTGAGAAGAGAGAAAAAAAAGAAGAAACAAAAGCCGACCTACCGACCCTATCTTTTTTGGTCACGTTACCCTAAACCAACATATATTTTTCTTTGGCCTAAAGCATGCCCTACATGACACCCTAATGCATGCCCTACATGACACCCTAATGCATGCCCTACATGACACCCTAATGCATGCCCTACATGACACCTATGTGAATGTAACCATGCAAAACGTTCCCACTTGGTACAGAATCATGTCAGGATGTTTGGTATGTGTCCAAGGGGAAACACGTACTGAACGTTTGGCTGGTATTCCGCCATCCTGAAATAGCACGTTAAGGCATTGCCTTTTGTCTTTTGGCTTCTTGCGTGTTGTTTCTTATCATCTTGTCGACATTTTCTCTCATCCATTGCATCTTTGGAGGAATCCCACAGAATTCACGAGGCCAACTTGGCTGTGATCTCTACAAATGACACCCAACACTGGGTCCTGGGATAACAAGCCGTTTGAAGTACAGACAGTGTATCTTTCAGTTCCCCCTCTCCCGTTGCAGGACGATACTTATAAGGCCAAAAAAAAAAATAGGTCTGTTTACGGTAACATTGGCCAAAAAAATAGGGTCGGTAGGTCGGGATTTTTTTTTTTTTTTTTTTTTTCCAAAAAACCATATTTTTACGTTATTTTGCCAAAAAAACAAGATTTTTTTTTTTCAAAATGCCAAAAAAAGTCTAGGGTCGCGCGAAAAAACTAGGGTCGGTCGGGTTACCGTAAACAGACCTATTTTTTTTTTTGGCCTAACATGTAACAAGTTAAGATTTATTTGATGTCGTAACTTTTATTTTTTGAGATAATATTCAAAAATGTTGCTGCTTTGATTTACTTGTTTGTTTGTTTGTTTGTTGAGGAAATGCCAGCATTATTTTCTTCAAAGTAACATGAATGCTACTGATTTTGTCTTGCCAAGTGTAAGAAAAAAAGAAAAGGGGCAGACAGAAAGCATAACAGTGACAACAAGAGAGAGAGAGAGAGAGAGAGAGAGAGAGAAAGAGAGAGAGAGAGAGAGAGAGAGAGAGAGAGAGAGAGAGAGAGAGAGAGAGCGGGGGTAGGGGCGGGGGGGGGGGGGGGGGGGGGGGGGGGGGGGCGGATACCGAAAGAGCAAGAGAGGTGGGTTGGAGATTGTGAGATCGTGAGAAATGCAAATGGATCTCCACAGATCTATAAGTTTTGCCAGAATGCAATGTAAATGATGCGTCCGAAACCGTCTCAGAACGAAATCAATCTCCACGCGCCGGATCAATTATTGCAGCATTTACCACGTGCAAACCTCTCCCTGTCACAACACCAGATATTGATCTCAAGAAGAGAAAAAGATGACACTCGTAACGGGTTGCCAAGTCCGTCGCTTTGAAACACGGTGGCAAAACAAACTTTGATCTCCGATGGAAACGGAGACAAAACACGAACCCTTTCAAAGTTGAAACAACAGGAATGTTATTCTCACCCGTTCCTTTCGTCATTGAATCTCACCCTTTTCGCCTGGTTAACTGTTTTATTCTATTTTGACGCGACACAATGAGATAGACGGTAAAATCGATAGTAATTTCACGGTGTGAGAACGGCGCTGTGTGGAGTTCGTGTCGCACGTGCTACGGTGTATAATGTGTGGTGTCACAGGGACAGCGGGTAGTATTTCATTGTCCTCATTATTGTTTTCTTTGTGTCCAGGGAGTTTTGATTGGGTCTCTGAGCCAATTTGTAAGTGTTTTTTTGGGTTGTATTTTGTTTTGTTTTCTTTTGAGGACATGGAGTTGTCATTGGGTCTCTGTGTGTCTGAGCCAATTTGTAAGCGGGGCCTCATTGTTTTGTTTGCGCGACAGCATTGTCGTTTCCCATCAACGTTGCATGTCAGTCACGTGAGCACATTGTACAAGCACTAACACACACGTTGTGCTTGTGCGCTGCCAGAATGACGACATTTCTAACTCTTGACCACGAACCGCGGCATCTTCTTCTTCTTCTTCTTCTTCTTCTTCGGTATAATGGGCTGAAACTCCCACGTATATTCGTATGTTTTGCACGAGTTCGTTTTGACGTGCACGACCGTTTTGACCCTGCCATTTAGGCAGCCATACGCTGACTTTGGGGGATACATACTTAGTATTTGTGTGTCTCTATAACCCACCGAGCTCTGACATGATCTTTTTCGTGCATACTTAGTATTGTGTGTGCATGTACACAAGGGGGGTAAGGCACTTGATGTCTGCACATAAGTTGACCTGGGAGATCGGAAAAATCTGCATCCTTCCTGGCGCGGCTGGGATTTGAACACTCAACCTTCGCTTAGGACGCCGGAGTCTTATTCACTAGGCCATTGCGCCCGACGAGCCGCCAAACACAAACTCCGGTGTGCCCGTGCAGCGCCATGACGACATTACTCCATCGAGGGCACACACGCAACGCTAAGACGAACGACAGAAACAAGGGTTGGCAAAGTTATGGTCCGTGAGATTGACTCCGTTTCCCTCTCAGGAGGACAAATACACCCTCATCGATCCCTTTCAAAGACTTTTCCTTCAACACCCTTCCCGAAACACGCCCGGCCCCCCTCCCCCCCCTCCCCCCTCCCCCCCTCCCCCCCCCCCCCCCCTTGTAATCTCCTCACGCCCTTACCCATCACTCCATCGACTCAAATCAAAGACTCGCTACTCTCTTCCAGCAAACCCCCGCGACCCCCCCCCCCCCCCCATCTCTTTCTCTCATCTGTCGCTGTCTGTCCGTCGCTCTTTCTCTCATCTGTTGCTGTCTGTCCGTCACTCTTTCTCTCTGCTTCAAAGTCTTTCCCGTCATTCAACCCAACCTTTTTGACCATCTCCCAAACCCCCCATCACAGTGTCACACTCTCTCTCCCTTCCTCCTAGCCTCTCTCTCCCTTCCTCCTAGCCTCTCTCTGCCTTCCTCCTAGCCTCTCTCTCCCTTCCTCCTAGCCTCTCTCTCCCTTCCTCCTAGCCTCTCTCTCCCTTCCTCCTAGCCTCTCTCTGCCTTCCTCCTAGCCTCTCTCTCCCTTCCTCCTAGCCTCTCTCTCCCTTCCTCCTAGCCTCTCTCTCCCTTCCTCCTAGCCTCTCTCTCCCTTCCTCCTAGCCTCTCTCTCCCTTCCTCCTAGCCTCTCTCTCCCTTCCTCCTAGCCTCTCTCTGCCTTCCTCCTAGCCTCTCTCTCCCTTCCTCCTAGCCTCTCTCTGCCTTCCTCCTAGCCTCTCTCTGCCTTCCTCCTAGCCTCTCTCTCCCTTCCTCCTAGCCTCTCTCTGCCTCAAACGATCTGTCTCTCTCTCCCCCTCCCTATCTTTCTCACCCCCCCCCCACCCCTCTCTCTCGTTCAAACAATTCCTTCTGTCATTCAGATCAGCCTCCACGTCCACCCCCCCTTCCCCCATACACACAAACACTTCTTTCTATCCTTCATCGATCCCATTGCAGGCTTCCTTCATTTAACGCCACCCCCCTCCTCCCTCACTGCCCCCACCCCTCCAGCCATTTTCAGGCACGGAATTCTCAAATGCCAATGTTTACGTACAGTAAAGACTGGGGTATCGGGACCGCTGAATGTCCGGCAGTCGGAACGCCCCGATGGGCATCAAGGGGAAAATCACTCTGAATCTGAAGTTTTTGTTGTTGTTTGTTGGTTAAAATCAGCACCACAAAGTCGGCATAAACGACAGCTATTTATGGTCACTATAATACGTATAAACCTTTTTATACCCCAACAAATTTTTCAAAGGACTAGCAGAATCTCGGGAATGGCTGCTGGAGTATTGAAATATATACATTGACGTAACAATCATCTGTTATGTCTTCCCGTCCACCTATTTCCTACCTCACCCCCTCTATTCTCCCTCTCTCTCCCTATCTCTCTCTCTCCCTATATCTCTCTCTCCCTATCTCTCTCCCTCTCTCTCTTTCTCTGTCTCTATCTCTCGGTCTCTCTCTCCTTATCTCTCTCTCCCTATCTCTCTCTCCATATCTCTCTCCCTCTCTCTCTCTCTTTCTCTCTGTCTCTCTCTCTCTCTCTGTCTCTCTCTATCTCTCTCCTTGTCTCTCTCTCCTTATCTCTCTCTCCCTATCTCTCTCTCTCTCCCTATCTCTCTCTCCCTCTCTCTTTCTCTCTGTCTCTGTCTCTCTCTCTCTGTCGCTCTCTCTCTCTCTCTCTCTCTGTCTCTCTCTCTCACTGTCTGTCTGTCTGTCTTTGTCTCTCTCTCTCTCCCAAAGACCCGAATGCCTGCTTGTCAGCCAGTCTGAAAGGCGAAGTTTCCAGCAGAATTCTTGTAGCTCTGGTGGCACACAGACCCTCACACTTGTTCCCACTTGTCTACATACATGACACCCGTCTAAAATCGAAAACACGAGACCCCTTTGCCGTGGCCCAGACACACACATACACCTCCCAGGCTTGTTCTCGCTTACCCACATCACCCACATTCGCATCCAATCGAATCCAGCCCGAACCTATTCGTTCTCGCTTGGTGGTACGGATCGTCAAGTCTCGCTCTCGGTTACTTTCGCAATCGAAGCGAGATTTGATTTGGAACACTTCTCACGCAAGCAGCGTCAAAAGCAGTACAGAAATTAATTCAAATCAGTCACCCCCACTCCAATTCATCCAAGAGAGGGACTGGCTCAGTATGGAAAACGGAGAATTGTGATTTTAGGATGATATATACTCGTACAAATACAGCGCTTCAAGCAATTTCTCTTTTTTGGATCTTGGTTCAAGTCATGTATAGAGCACTCGTGTCAAAATATCTGTCCAACTCGTTTTGCTCAGGAAGTGTTCTCAAGTGAATCACTCGCATTTTCAATTTTGAGAAATGTAACATTGGAAAAGTTTTCCTCAGTTTCTGGTTCACACCCACGCATACGTCTCTTAAAGTCGAAGAAAATTGACATTAGTGCGCAACAAACTCTTCGGTGCTGAATCCCTAAACCAAGTCAAAGGTGTCCAATGCAATATTCATTTTCTGAAAAGCCCGCACACAGACTTGACTAGCAGACACATGTACAGAAGAACCCCACCCCCCCCTTTTAAAACCAGTTTGAAGACTCCCTCCCTTTTAAGATCCTGTTTTCCCAGATGTTGAAGGTCTCACAAGGTCATCTCAGCCTCGAAGGTCATCAATAGCGATATGTGTGATTCGTTTTCAGTAACAAAACACAAGAAAAAAGTCAGTCAAATATAGGCAAGTTAAGACCAGAATTAAACCGATGTGTGGGCGGGGATGTATCTCAGTCGGTAGCGCGCTGGATTTGTATCCAGTTGGCCGCAGTCAGCGTGAGTTCGTCCCCACGTTCGGCGAGAGATTTATTTCTCAGGGTCAACTTTGTGTGCAGACTCTCCTCGGTGTCCGAACACCCCCGTGTGTACACGCAAGCACAAGACCAAGTTCTCACGAAAAAATCCTGTAATCCATGTCAGAGTTCGGTGAGTTATAGAAACACGAAAATATCCAGCATGCTTCCTCCGAAAACGGCATATGGCTGCCTAAATGGCGGGGTAAAAAAACCGGTCATACACGTAAAATTCCACTCGTGCAAAAAACACGAGTGTATACTAGTACGAGGGAGTTTCAGCCCACGAACGCAGAAGAAGAAGAAGAAACCGATGTGTGGTTGTGCATTCATTGCAGACTGACTATTAGGGTTTAACGTCCTCTTAGACCAACTGGTCTATATTGGGACAGGTATTGGTAATACGTTGAAGATATGGTGTGATACTTTGATTCGAACAAGCCCGCTGTGGCTGTCTTCTTCGACACACCAGCATTGGGTTTGTCTCGTCAAAGTATCGAAATACGATCATGATAATCGGAGACGAGAGATGATGCATGCGTGTCTTCGTGTTTTCCAAGCCCTGAGACTTTCGCTGTGAACGTGGGATCTTTTTCGTGCGCATGTGTGCACACGGGGGTGTTCGGACACCGAAGAGAGTCTGCACAAAGTTGACTCCGAGAAATAAATCTCTCGCCGAACGTGGGGATCGAACCCACGCTGATAGCGACCAACTGGCTACAAAGCCAGCGCGCTACCAACTGAGCTACGTCCCCGCCCCATTCATTGCAGCGTGCAAGGAAGAAACAAGTCGCGTAAGGCGAAATTACTACATTTTACATTTAGTCAAGCTGTGGAACTCACAGAATGAAACTGAACGCACTGCATTTTTTCACAATGACCGTAGTGCACCGCTTGTGCATAACGGAGTGAAACTGACGAGCCTGTTCAGCGCGGTAGTGGTTTCGCTGTGCTGCATAGCACGCTTTTCTGTACCTCTCTTCGTTTTAACTTTCTGAGCGTGTTTTTAATCCAAACATATCATATCTATATGTTTTTGGAATCAGGAACCGACAAGGAATAAGATGAAAGTGTTTTTAAATCGATTTCGGAAATTTAATTTTGATCATAATTTTTATATTTTTAATTTTCAGAGCTTGTTTTTAATCCAAATATAGCATATTTTTATGTTTTTGGAATCAGGAAATGATGTAAAATAAGCTGAACGTAAATTTGGATCGTTTTATATAAAAACAAATTCATTACAATTTTCAGATTTTTAATGACCAAAGTCATTAATTAATTTTTAAGCCACCAAGCTGAAATGCAATACCGAAGTCCGGCCTTCGTCGAAGATTGCTTTACAAAAATTTCAATCAATTTGATTGAAAAATGAGGGTGTGACAGTGCCGCCTCAACTTTTACAAAAAGCCGGATATGACGTCATCAAAAGTATTTATCGAAAAAAAGAAAAAAAATGTCCGGGGATATCATTCCCAGGAACTCTCATGTCAAATTTCATAAAGATCGGTCCAGTAGTTTGGTCTGAATCGCTACACACACACACGCACAGACAGACATACAGACAGACATACAGACATACATACATACAGACAGACAGACAGACACACACACACGCACGCACACACACACACACACACACACACACACACACACACACACACACACACACATACACACACACCACGACCCTCGTCTCGATTCCCCCTCTATGTTAAAACATTTAGTCAAAACTTGACTAAATGTAAAACAAGTCGCGTAAGGCGAAAATACAACATTTAGTCAAGCTCAGTCGAACTCACAGAATGAAACTGAACGCATTGCATTTTTTCCGCAAGACCGTATACCCGTAGCATCGTCTGTCCACCGCTCGTGGCAAAAGCAGTGAAATTAACAATCCAGAAAAGCGCAGTAGCGGTTGCGCTGAGGAAGATAGCACGCTTTTCTATATCTCTATTCTTTTTAACTTTTTGAACGTGTTTTTAATCCAAACATATCATATCTATATGTTTTTGGAATCAGGAAAGAACAAGGAATAAGATGAAATTGTTTTAAAATCGATTTCGGACATTTAATTTTAATTATAATTTTTATATTTTTAATTCTCAGAGCTTGTTTTTAATCCGAATATAACATATTTATATGTTTTTTTGAATCAGAAAATGATGAAGAATAAGATAAACGTAGTTTTGGATCGTTTTATAAAAAAATAGTTTTAATTACAATTTTCAGATTTTTAATGACCAAAGTCATTAATCAATTTTTTAGCCAACAAGCTGAAATGCAATACCGAAGTCCGGCCTTCGTCGGAGATTGCTTTACAAAAATTTCATATCAATTTGATTAAAAAATGAGGGTGTGACAGTGCTGCCTCAACTTTTACAAAAAGCCGGATATAACGTCATCAAAAACATTTATCGAAAAAATGAAAAAAACCGTCTGGGGATATTATACCCAGGAACTCTTATGTCAAATTTCATAAAGATCGGTCCAGTAGTTTACTCTGAATCGCTCTACACACACACACGCACAGACAGACACCCACACACACACATACACCACGACCCTCGTCTCGATTTCCCCTTTATGTTAAAACATTTAGTCAAAACTTGACTAAATGTAAAAAGGAGCTTTCCTCTTTCTCGTTATTAATAGCGATATATGCGATATCTGTTTTCAGAAACAGATCGGCAGATAAGAACATACGTTCCAGCAAAATGTGGGCAATTCTAGACCAAAATCCGACGAGTGAAATGTGCATTCATTGCAGTCAGCAACCATCGACTTGAACATCTAGAACCATCCATTGCAATCAGCAACCATCGCCGTGAAAATCTAGAACCAATCCATACTCCCGTTCGTAATCGCCAGTGATATATGCGATTCGTTAGAAGCAACGGTACACCAGAAAAAATCCAGAATAATATTTGTAGGAAAGACCAGAAAACGATGTGTGAAATTTGTGTGCAATGCAGCGTGCAGACATCGGGGGGAAATCTAGAACCAATCTATCCTCTTGTTCGTAATCGATAGCCAAATACGTAATTCGTTTTTTCTGAAACGGTACACTAGAAACATTCCAGAAACAAATATATAGGAAAGACATGAAAACGACGTGCGAAATGTGTGTGCAATGCAGCGTGCAGACATCGGGGGGAAATCTAGGACCGAGCTATCCCCCATCTTCCTAATCGATAGGGATATGTAAGATTTGTTTTCAGCAACGTAACACCAGAACAACATTCCAGTAAAATAATACAGGAAAGCCAAGACCAGAAACCGAGGTGTGAAATGTGATTGCAACGCATCGTGCAGTCATCAAGGGTGGGGACCTAGGACCGAGCTTTCCCACTGTAGGCCAAATGTTTGCTCTCGCTTTGGGGCAAAACCACTAAGCTTATTCAGAACTCAGCCAATGTGGAATAAAATCAACAGCTCAGCTAGCTTGGAACTTCATTCAAACCAACTGATGGCGAAACCGTGTTCCCGGACATAACACGCCCACACTAAGACGCCGATTCAAGTTCATTGCATGTATCTATATAAAAACAACATCTCTCCATTTCATATACAGACCTAATTTTGCCTTTAATCTCTGTATTGCCTTTGCCATTTTGTTGTTTGGGTTTATCGCACGCTGTATCGGACAAATAAACAAACAAACAGCAAAATCCATTTTATATCAAGACCCAAGTTTGTTTTCTATCTCTTCGTGGATTTTATCATTTTGTTGTGGGCAGAAAAATCTTGTTTGAGGATAAAAGGGTTATTCAGCACACATTCTGCGAGGTTAGATTAGGGGCTATTTTCCCCGGTAAAAACTGGACTGACGAGAAACAAGATTCAAACTTAAATGATTCTAGATGCAGGACAGGATAGGCTTAACTTGCAACGTCCGTAGAACATATAGGATCAGTCTCTTTTTCCTATAAGATTTGTTGTTGTTGTTGTTGTTGTTGTTGTTGTTGTTGTTGTTGCTGTTGTTGCTGTTGTTGTTGTTGTTGTTGTTGTTGTTGCTGCTGCTGCTGCTGCTGTTGGTTTAAGTGTTTTTGTTGTTGTTGCTTTTGGTGTCTGCATTGGTCTTTTCAAGACCCCCAGGCCATTGTTCCTGCAGCCCGACCATCTCACACACCAATATTTGTGCGGTTTTATCATGATATATGGGGTAAACAATTGTTTAACAACACAAAACATTGAACTTAAATCTCACATTACAGTCTATAGATCAAGGTGTAATCATAAAAGAAACCAATACAATGTGAAAGTCTGCCTATCTATCTCTTTTTAAAGTCTGCCATTCTTTCTTTACTTTCTTTATTTGGTGTTTAACGTCGTTTTCAACCGTTCAAGGTTATATCGCGACGGGGACATGGGGGAGATGGGATAGAGCCACTTGTTAATTGTTTCTTGTTCACAAAAGCACTAATAAAAAAATTGCTCCACGGGCTTGCAACGTAGTACAATATATGACCTTACTGGGAGAATGCAAGTTTCCAGTACAAAGGACTTAACATTTCTTACATACTGCTTGACTAAAATCTTGACAAACATTGACTATATTCTATACAAGAAACACTTAACAAGGGTAAAAGGAGAAACAGAATCCGTTAGTCGCCTCTTACGACATGCTGGGGAGCATCGGGTAAATTCTTCCCCCTAACCCGCGGGGGGTAAAGGCTGCCATACTCGTAGCGTTCATTAATTAATTCATATTGTTTACATGTGCCAATAATGTTATAAAACTGTACCTAAGGGGATATAATAACGATTGGCTGTAGCTTTCGAACACAGAAAAACAATATTTCAGTATTGCAAAGTGGTGTTGATAGTGTCGAATGTAAACAGAACAGTCTCAAACGCCATCTTTGGTTTACGAAACGTCACGAAGTGACGTCAACGATCTAAAAATAGCCCAAGTCCTGGAGAACTGTTGCTAAACAATGCAATAAAAAATTATTTATTTCTCGTAATTGGTAAGGACTTCAAACCTAAAACTTTGCAAGAAGCTTAATTTATACATCCCCGCAACGATGGGAAAAGCCCTGGAAGTAATTAAACTAATTAAATAGGACTATGTCAGCCTTTAAGGCATCCGTACCAGTGTTCCCAAAGCCTGAAGTAAAAGATGGAATATCTTTGCTGAAGTTTCCACAAGCCGATCTTTCCACGCTTTTAAAACGAGAGGTGGGGTACAGCACTTTTTCCTTTTAACACCAGAATCCAAACCCTGACCTTTAAAAATCACCCATTAACGTCCAAAGACCAAGGTGTATTAAAGGGATATCAATAAAACTCGAAAGTCTGCATTAATGTGTATAAGACCATGTCAATGCTCCGAAAGCCTGACTTTTCCACATGCAACTCCATCGTCGCTTTTATAACAATAAGTCGAGCACTTTTTTCAAACACCAAAAAAACATATCTTTAATTTCACAAAACAGGCGATAAATCAAACACTAATTTGGGGAAATCAACAGAAGTTAGAAGTCTGCATTAATCCTATTTACGATCATCGCAATGTTCCTAAATGACTCCACAGGCACTTGTTTCTGCTTCTTTGCAGTAACTGGCCAAGTATAGCAGAAACCGTGACCGAACAATCACACATTGAAGTCTGCAGACCAAGGCGTAATTACGAGAAATCGATGGAAGGAAATGGGGCGGTTCCCCCCGGATGGTTTAAAGCTGAAAACGCCTGATTAAACATGAATGATCATGACTGGCCAGAAATTGAACTGTTTTATTAGGAAAAACCGGGCACTGTCATTACTTTAATTCAGTGGTCGGGTAAAAGAGGATTGAAAGAGACCATTTATCGATAAACACAAAGACGGTATTTCATGGAGAGTGGAAAACGATAACACAGTGACGAAGAGAGAGAGAGAGAGAGAGAGAGAGAGAGAGAGAGAGAGAGAGAGAGAGAGAGAGAGAGACAGAGAGAGAAACAGAGAGAGAGAGACAGAGGGAGAGACAGAGAGAGAGACAGACAGAGAGAGAGAGAGACACGGAGAGAGAGAGAGAGAGAGAGAGAGAGAGACAGACAGAGAGACAGACAGAGAGACAGAGACTTTGCACGTACCTATTAGGTGAAGCTGCGCCCAAAACCAGACATCTTTCTCGTATAAATATAATTATCGCCTAACAAAAATAAACTGACAGGAACAGGGGTAAGACAGAGAAAAGACAGCGAGACATAGATAGTAAAAAACACACAAAAAAGAGTCTCTAAATAATTAACCGAACCAGGAATGTTCACGATAAAAAAAACAAGCCAAAAAACAAACACCAACATCGGCAAATTTGTTGCACCAAGTGTTTCGGAAATACACCGGCAAAGGGAAACAACCAAGAAGGGAAGCAACCGAGACTGCTATTCCGGTATGACGTATCATTCTCCGTGTCCAAAAAAGTGGTGAGAGCTTCCAGCTCATCCAGCCATTCAAAGTTATTTACACAGATGCAGGAAAGACAGAGCAAGGAGTTTGATCTACAACTCTGTTTGTTTCCCGTAGTCTGGGATACACAGTTAACTCCCGTGCAACTGCCTAGAGGGCGTCCGAGTCTGGCGTCTATCACCTTATTTTCTGCGCCTTTCTTTCCACACTTATCTACGATGTATTTATTGGTGGTGGGTAGTTATAGTTGTATTTGTGGGGTTGAGATAACAGGATGGGGGTGTGCGGGGAGGCAATGCAGGTGGGGGGGGGGGGGGTGGTGAGGGAGAGGCAGAGAGGGAGGGAGAGAGAGAAAGAGAATTAAGAAAGAGGTACGGTCATCATGATGTAATACATGTTGAGGGTTATGTCTGTTATGTTTATGAGTCGAGCCTCCAAATGCTAGACAGTACCAGCAAGACAAATCGATGTAATTATTATTTATTATACTTGCGCTGCACATTGGGGTAATCAAGGAAAGTGTACCCTGACAGCAGCACGGTGAATCCTCAGTTGTTTCTGTCAGGCCTAAAACACCTGACGTTGTCGACATCAGCACAGAGTTTGTTGCGTTCAGGGAAAGAGAACCCCAATACGGACTCATTGTTAGTCTGTCTGTCTGCCTCTCTGCCTCTCTGGGTGTGTGCATGTGTGTTCGCGTTTGCTAGAGTATGTCAGTGTGCATATCTCTAGACCATTTGGTTTAAAGGCATATGTACTCGATGACTATACACGCTAATTGCTTTACCAACAGCTGGAGACATGCTAAATTAAGTTCCCTGCACAATATTGTGGTCTAGGAGCCCTTCAATGTTGAGATATTTGAATTTTTATTTTGATCTGGATCGTCCTATTTATAGATTTGGCAACACATGTAACGTTGATGCAAGGGAGCTAACACCGCGGCTTTGTTGACATCCTCACTTTTTCAGAGGCTAGAACAAGCTGTAATGCATGTATTATGGTCCGCGCATGGTGACATATCGTCATTATATGGTCTTATGGTGCGTTTGACATCGATTGTGGGCAAACTACACTTTGTAAACACGGGAGTGCGTTAGTATGCCTTTAAACAAAACTTTAATCATGCAGTTTTAGTATCGTGACGTACAATATATGACAGGGGATACGAACTCAAGCATTAAGCTTATATTAACGAATCCAAGGGGAAACATCAAAAGAAAATGACTATTTGTTCATCGAAAAAGAAGAGTATACACTATTTAACAGCAAGTGGAGCTTGGAGGTAGCGTAAACATGTTGGTAGGTGGCAGACATACTTATGCGACAAGAAAAGACATAATTATGTTAGTGAGGAGTAGAAACTTCTATTACAGACTAATACGCAGAGGTGGTGTCGCAAAAAAGCCTTTACCAGCAACTTAACCTTCCCAGACTGTCAAAACTTGCCCGCAAATGTACCAAGGGAGGAATATACGACTGAGAATGGTGCGAGGAAAAGGGCTGTGGGTAGAAGTGGAGGGGAGTGAAGGCAGACAAATAAATCTTGAAGTATGAACGGACTTTCTTGATAAAAACAAAACAAGCTGTAAGGGAGGATTTCAATTACACACGCATGCGCACGCACGAAAACACTGCAAAAACGGTACGCACACACAGCACGCACGCACACACGCACGCACGCACGCACACACACACGCACGCACGCACGCACACACTCTTTCTCTCTCTATCTTTTTCTCTCTCTTTCACTCTCTCTTTCACTCTCTCTCTCTCTCTCTCTCTCTCTCTTTCACTCTCTTTCACTCTCTCTCTCTCTCTCTCTCTCTCTTTCACTCTCTCTCTCTCTCTCTCTTTCACTCTCTCTCTCTCTCTCTCTCTCTCTCTCTCTCTCTCTCTCTCTCTCTCTCTCTCTCTCTCTCTCTCTCTCTCTCTCCTACTCTTCCATCCCGACTTCACACACAGATCAGTAGAATACAGAAACTGAGCATCCCAAGAAAATCAATGCGGAACCACACCAAATTACTTCCCGCTACAGATGATAAATCTATATCCCAGCGACCCGTTCACCCCTTCCCCAACGTCTCCCCCACCTCCTTTCCCAAGCAACACGTCGTCATCCCATTCGTTTGTGCTTATCCCGGCTTCTGGAGGCATCGTCTGGAGACCCTGTATCGAAATCTGATCGGCTGGCTTTTCAACACTCTCTCAAATATCACATCTACGAAATCTTTTGGCAGAATAAACGTTAAGGTTTCACACTCACTCGCGCGCACGCACGTGACGCACAGATACACACACACTAACACACTCGCGCGCACACGCAAACACACACGCGTGCGCGCACAACGCGTTGTGCTGCGTAAAATCGAATTGAAAAACTGACGGATTGAAAACGTCAAATACTGCTGTTGGCATAAATAACAACTCTGTCGAGTTTATATGGGTTGTGAAAGAGTGAGTACAATTCCTTTTTATTGAGGCAAACTTTCTCACGTGTCATTATAGGCCAGTCAGGGTGTGTTTGACACGCTTGGACAAGGAGCACGTGTAGATTGTTTGCCTCAATAAAATTAAGAATATTCACTCTTCCACAACCAATACAAACCCGACAGACTTATTTCCGGAGTGCGTCTGTTGGATGCCGTGCGCAAAATCGTCCGGCCAAAATTGTCCCCCCCCCCCTTTCCCAAACACTCGTGACAACCACGTGCCTTTCTCACGTGGAAGGGCGATGCACTTTTTCAGACAGGTGGCCCGACATGTGACGTTTTGGTCTTAAAAGGAAATCGTGTGTTCCTGTGTACACACCGGTGACACTGTGACGGTTCCCCTACGCTTTGTGTCCGGTGCCCTGACCCTTTGTGTTCGGTTCCCACTCGGTTCCCACACGCCAAAATTCGCGGACAAAACATCCATTTATGGTAGTATTACGCAATGTTGCTCTCTGAGAATGGTCTTGTTAGATCTGTGAGTGTTTACACTACATGCCTAGGTGCTGTTGGATTGAAGGTTTTTGATATTTTAGCCGTTATTAGGTAGAATGCCTTCCACTTTACTGCAAAACTGCATAATTCGTAGCATCGGCAAGAAATATCCTACCAAAAAATGCCTGCTTGGAACTGTCGTTGGTCCAGCAAAAAGTTCAACATGTCTGTAGCAGACAGCCCAAGTTTCAAGATTGTAGGGCCATCCAAACAGCCGTAATAATAAAAACAACAAAAGTAGTCAGTGAAATTGGCTGTGTTCGGTCCCCACACACTTTTGTGACGTAGGCGTGACGGTTCCCATAATTCATTGTGTCGGTCCCCACTTTCTGTGTCGGACCCCACTTTCGACCTAATTTCTCTGTGACGGACCCCACAACCAGCCTATTTTGTGTCGGTCCCCACACCTTCTTGGATTTATGACTTGCCGGTTACTTGTATCATTGTATTCATTGAATCTAATTGTCTCGGAGTTATTTTTCAGCAAAAACCGGCAAGGCAGCACCTTTTGTGATACCAAGTAAGTCAGATGACATCAGTATGTGTGTGTATGTGTGTGTGAGAGAGAGAGAGAGAGAGAGAGAGAGAGAGAGAGAGAGAGAGAGAGAGAGAGAGAGAGAGAGAGAGAGAGAGAGAGAGAGAGAGACTAACTTTATTAGTTTATGCCACAAATAATATATAACATTATTTATCTCTGGGACGGTTCCCAGTATACCAGCAAATTATGTGTTGATCCACCCACACCTTCTTGAACTGGCCTTCCCAATATCTACTCTTAGTCTTAAGGCCTTGGAGATATGCAATTTTGCACATTTTTAAAATAAAAGATCCACCTGTCGTATGTGAGATTCAGTTTTCAGAGCAAAATGCTGCCCAGGGACTTCTAGTGGTGATTGAAAAAAAAAAAGAGTACTTGCCTGTGTCAAGTATGTGTCTTTATCCACGCTTGTTGTAAGAGGCAACTTTTCCCAGCTCCTTGTGTTCATGACTGCTTTCTCTTAAAATTAATTACTTTATGACAGTCAGAATACAATGGAACAAGGCTACATAAACCCTGACAGCCTACGACAACGGCCCGACTAAGGCTCAACACCGCGCCAATAAATTCAGCATTGGGCCAATGTTGGGCCATGATTGCTCCGTTTTCGTAGGCTATCAGGGTCAAAGATACATATTGGTAAACTAGTAAAATACATGTTCAGCATCATCAGCAATACCACAAAAGGATTAAAACAAGAAATTCCTCCGATAGGAACTACACCCCCGTCAAAGGGAAATAACCTTCTCAGTTGGTGGCAGTGAGAATGGTTATTTCCCTTTGACCAACGGGGGTGTCCGTCTATACCAGGCCTTGTATAATTTTAATCCACCAATAACTCCCTAACCGTGTGTTTGACTGGTCCCAATTTTTGTAAGGACCGTCTCAGGAATGTATAGAACCTGTTCACCAAGTTTGGTGACGATCGGTCCGTTCATTCTTGAGATCTACTTGCGAACACAAACACATCGAGTGAAACCTATACACACCCCTATACCGGGGGTGTAAAAATCCTATTAGCTGTATGTCAGCGGCACAATGCAACCAGAACCAGCGTTTATGTGGAGTGATCGGGTGCTGGTCACTACCGCGAGCGTCACTACCGCGAGTACCACTACCGCGTCTCACACTAAAGTTGTGTTTCCGTACCCGCGATAGCGTTTTTCCAGCGGTGCGACGAAAATCAAGCACATAGAAAATGACCAGGAGTGTTTCCACACGCGCGACGCGTTAGCGGCGCGACAAGCGGCAAGCGACGCGATTTTTTTGAAAGGGTCCTGGAGCGATTTTTTCGCGTTGTCGCGCGGCAACGCGGGAGTTTACAGATTTTACCGCATGTTTAAAACGCAAGTACGGAAACACGTCACGCGTTTGCGCGCGTTTTCTTTTGTCGCTGCCGCTGTCGCGGGTACGGAAACAGAACTTACCGCGAGTACGACACTACCGCGAGTACGACACTACCGCGAGTATAACACTACCGCGTGTCACACTACCGCGAGTATAACATTACCGCGTGTCATTTTATGACTTCCATGGCTGAAGGCAAAGGTTGAAATGTTTCCTTGAAATATAAAACAAAAAGGCCTGGTCTGTTCTCTGAACACTAATTCAATGTTTGTCATGCTAACCAAGAACTCAAAACGATCAGAACACACTATCAGAATACATATAGAATGGGTTGCTTCCAATCAAAGCCGTTAGAACACAAACTCACAAGAAGTAAGTTTGCATGCGTTCTCTCTACGGTTATGGTACTCGCGGTTGTGGTACGCGCGGTAGTGTGACACGCGGCAGTGTTATACTCGCGGTAGTGTCGTACTCGCGGTAGTGTGACACGCGGTAGTGTTACACGCGGTAGTGTCGTACTCGCCGTAGTGTGACACGCGGTAGTGACGCTCGCGGTAGTGTCGCATAACCAGAGTGATCTGGAAAGGTGTCAATCTCTCTCTCTCTCTCTCACTCTCTCTCTCTCTCTCTCTCTCTCTCTCTCTCTCTCTCTCACACACATACACACACACACACACACACACACACACACACAAACACACACACACACACATACTGATGTCATCTGACTTACTTGGTATCACAAAAGGTGCTGCCTTGCCGGTTTTTGCTGAAAAATAACTCCGAGACAATTAGATTCAATGAATACAATGATACAAGTAACCGGCAAGTCATAAATCCAAGAAGGTGTGGGGACCGACACAAAATAGGCTGGTTGTGGGGTCCGTCACAGAGAAATTAGGTCGAAAGTGGGGTCCGACACAGAAAGTGGGGACCGACACAATGAATTATGGGAACCGTCACGCCTACGTCACAAAAGTGTGTGGGGACCGAACACAGCCAATTTCACTGACTACTTTTGTTGTTTTTATTATTACGGCTGTTTGGATGGCCCTACAATCTTGAAACTTGGGCTGTCTGCTACAGACATGTTGAACTTTTTGCTGGACCAACGACAGTTCCAAGCAGGCATTTTTTGGTAGGATATTTCTTGCCGATGCTACGAATTATGCAGTTTTGCAGTAAAGTGGAAGGCATTCTACCTAATAACGGCTAAAATATCAAAAACCTTCAATCCAACAGCACCTAGGCATGTAGTGTAAACACTCACAGATCTAACAAGACCATTCTCAGAGAGCAACATTGCGTAATACTACCATAAATGGATGTTTTGTCCGCGAATTTTGGCGTGTGGGAACCGAACACAAAGGGTCAGGGCACCGGACACAAAGCGTAGGGGAACCGTCACAGTGTCACCGGTGTGGTGTATGTCCCTTGTTACCAAAGTGTGTCTGTTGTATGCCTGTGAGCAGAGATTACACCAGGTAACAAGTATGCCAGAAGTGTATTGTGCATGTTGTCGTAACGACATGTGACGTTTTGGTCTTAAAAGAAAATCATGTGTTCCTGTCCGCGTATGTCAGTTGTTACCAAAGTTTGCTGTATGCCTGTGAGCAGAGATTACACCAGGTAACAAGTTTGCTAGAAGTATATTGTGCATGTTGTCGTAACGACATGTGACGTTTTGGTCTTAAAAGGAAATTCTGTAATTCTGTGTATGTCAGTAGTTGCCAAAGTTTGTTGTATGTCTGTGAGAAGAGATTACACCAGGTAACAAGTTTGCTAGAAGTATATTGTGCATGTTGTCGTAACGACATGTGACGTTTTGGTCTGAAAAGGAAATTCTGTAATTCTGTGTATGTCAGTAGTTACCAAAGTTTGTTGTATGTCTGTGAGCAGACATTACACCAGATAACAAGTTTGCTAAAAGTGTAGTGTGCATGTAGTCGTAACGACATGTGAAAAGTAAATCCACGTAAATGGAACTACTCTGGGTAACACGTACTGCCAGCAGTGTAGGTCACCATATCTGTTGTCAGTTGAGCTTTGCTGGGGACGTTGTTTTAAAGCCTATTGGCTGAAACGGAACCCAGTGGTGGACAATGATTATGTGAAAAAGCAGTACACGCACGCTAGTCTTTGACGTTACAAGGAGGAATCTCGGGACTCAA
This sequence comes from Littorina saxatilis, assembly GCF_037325665.1. NCBI lineage: Eukaryota > Metazoa > Mollusca > Gastropoda > Littorinimorpha > Littorinidae > Littorina > Littorina saxatilis. The sequence goes on along the minus strand of NC_090249.1, from coordinate 58,806,113 downwards.
CACTCGAAAACGTTGAAAAAGGATGATGACTTTTTAACAAGTTTTGTTAACTGCACAAAATATTCGTTGGCAAAGCTCGGAGGTCGGAACTCAACACTCGAAAACGTTGTAAAAGGATGATGACTTTCAAACAAAATTCTTCAACTGCACACAATATTTGTCTGAGGACCTTCAGGCCGTCTTCTGTGTGTGACTTCAGCAGTATGTGAGACATGAACGCGAACCGACAGCAGATTTCTTTACATGAACACATCGTCTGCAGTATTGACTTTGTGATTTGCTGGACTTGCGCCTTCCCAATGGGTTGGGGGTAGAGAAGCATGTGATTGTGATGTCTGGAACCTTGCAAAGCGACGGAGTTTAAGGTGAAAGACGTGTGATTCACTTGTCTAGCACCGCGTTGCACGTCACCAAGGCGCTAGAGAAAAATACCGGGCAATTTAGACGTCTGGGGGGTCGTTCCCAATGTCCTCCTTTCTCATGCAGATGCAAGTATGTTTTTCTTCTTTTCGTTTTTTTATGCTGTCTCTCTCTCTTTTTTTTCTCTCTCACTCTCTCTTGTTCATGCTCTCTCTCTCTCTATCTTCTCCTTCTCCTTCTCCTCCTCCTCCTCCTCCTCCTCCTCCTCCTTCTCCTTCTTCTTCTTCTCTCTCTCTCTCACTCACACAATCCACCCTTTCTGTATCTCTTCTTCT
>NC_090249.1:58795418-58802918 GCF_037325665.1 Littorina saxatilis | reverse complement strand
AGCAAATATTTCCCCCAGGAGAAAAAGAAGGTGAGAGTGTTAAGGAGAAAAACACTGGTGTTCGTGTGCACGTGCCAATTATGCATAACGACACGCATGACGAAACTGGGATGCTGTTCGTTTTATGTTTTACGTTCGTTTTTCGTAAATGTAACGTTTTGATTTTTTAATAATGAACGTTCCAATGACCTACCATTCTTTGTTTTTTTTTATTCTGAATTTTGGAACGTTAGCAGTCTATTTGGTTTTGGATTTTTGTTTCAACGAAATAAAAGCTCTCTCAAATGAGCCGGCCGATAAAATCACCTTGTGGCAGGTATGATGGTTTCACCTCAGTGAGGTAATGGACAATCAGAAGATGTCACAGTGCAATGCCATCAGTGCCATAAATTAATCATCCCGCGTTTTAATGCTTCAGACAGGCATGGGAATTCCAAAATAGAAAAAACTCTGAAAACAGGCCAAGGTCCAGAGGCTGCCTAGGCCCCGGCGGGGTACAGGGGCAGAGCCCCGTTGGAGGGACCAAGGGCGCAAAGGCCCCCGGAAGGGAAACGAATTTGAGCATTTTAGACCAATATTTTGATAGTTCTTGTGCAAGCAAATAATGGATAGAGAGACAGTAGTATACATATAATTTAGTGTACCTTTTTTTTTGCCGCGGACAATGTTTTATTTTCGCTGAAACGTAATTTCCTTTTCGCGGAAATCCGCGATTTCGCGGACAATTTCCATGCCTGTATCATAGGGTCAAACGCCGCTGTCGAAGTGGGGTGCTAAACTGAAAGTACGGAATTCCCGCGGTAGACTGCAAAGCTGAACGTTAGGCAGTCACAGAAAAATGACTCGCAGATATAATCAGATCGGTCAACCGTGGTGATTTTTTTCTTCACAAGCTTTGTTTATGTCATACTTTAATAAAAAAAAACCAGTTTAAATAAAAAGTCGCGTGAAGCGGTGTGAAGCGATATTACTACATTTGCTGAATCTGTCAGACTCACAGAATGAAATTGAACGCACTGCATTGTTTCCACGAAGACAAAAATGATAGCGTTATAAAAAAAAAATGTTGCAAGTTTATGGCCAGATAAAAAGCATGCAGAGTGGACCGCGATAGTGCAGGCGGGGTATTCATTTATTTCTTTATTTGCTTGTTAGTTTGTTCGCAGCTTACGTGCGTGATTGTCCAGCTGAGTGGTTTCCTCTTCTCGTTGCCTAGTGTTGTGATCCCCGAGCCTGATGGAACAGCCCAAGGCACCACAGACCACATAAAGCAATAACGAAGGAAAACAGATCAATGCGAGAAGACAGAACAGGGACAGGAAAAGCAATTATGGCCTGATTTCCAAGGAGCTTAAGCCGATAAGGTCCTCGTCAAGACAATGGACAAAACATCAGGCATGACAGCAGAGGAGAAACAACACAACCAGCTCCACAGATTCACAATTGAGTAAGCCCCGATCGATCATTTACCCCCCCCCCCCCCTACTTATATCCCTCTTCACCTCCACTCAACCCAATTACCCTTCCACCCCCAACATCAATGCAAAGGCTCTTTTCTTTTGTCGCCCTTGTTTTCAGTTTTGCTCAAACACCGGCAGCAACAGCAACAACCACAATATCACCAGCAGCGGCTGCAACAGCAACCGAAGCGTACGCGGCGTGTGTGTGTGGTTCAGTGGTTTTTGCTGTGGTGAACGCGTCACGGGTGGTTGGGAAAAACGACGCGCTCCGGTTGAAAAGTTCAACACACAATGCCAGGTATGAGATCATGAAAGTGTAAATAAGCCTGGAAAATAAGATAAAAAAAACCTTAAAAAAAACTAAAACAAATGCCAAACGGTGCAACCTGGGGATCCGAAGAATGATCTCTGGAGCTTCAAAAATGACAGAAATCCGACGAATGGCGGGAAACTCTCATGCCTCTTTTCACACGGATTGATGATAATTTCCTGGCCGTGATAATATTTTGACACGACAGACTGCAAATTTGCGAGAACACATTAATGGATCTGTACCCGGTGACGTGCTGAAATGAATTGCAACCTTTTGTTTTTGTGTTGGATTCATGATTGTGTCATATGGCTGCGTGCTAACACAAATAAAAAAAAGTCACTCTGCTTCATTAGTTCCACATGAAACAAGCAGAACAAAGTTGGCTATACCTGAATGACAGCCGCAAACAGCTTTCCATCGCATTATTTCATTACACTTTCAATAACGTGTACGGGTGACGTCTCCAAGCAAAAGAGCACCTGTTTGCTTATGTCACTAATCTGGTAAATAACGTGGTTTTTTTTCCAGTTTTATTCGGATAACTTCTCGTGTTCGTTTTCTTCTTCGTTTAAACAAAAATCTGTGGGGTTTTCCAAACCTCTTTTCTTAGTTTCTTTCTATATTTCTTTTTTTATCTTGGCCGGTCGAAGAAGTCAAATATTGCCAACTCGTTTTCCAAATTCGGGCGACTGCCATTGCTACTTAGACATCTAAAACGAATATTGTTCAGCTATTGCGTGTTACATTATTTAGTTAACGAAGGCACGAGAGTATGAAGCTGTGCTGTATCAATGTTCAGGACGGTAGGCCACCAGGTTGTCATGCGCAGAACATTGACTGTTCCAAAACAACTTCCGGAACGAGTTGTTTCTAGAAAAAATACAAAAGCCTTTACCCCAAATAGCCCCACCGACCACAGTCGGCAGTTAGAAGGACTTGCAACTGATTGTCCTGGTTTGCGTCCTTCTTTGAGCCAGTTAATAATTGATTGCTTTACGCCGAGTTAACGGTTGTGGGGTTATTTCCGGACGAGTTACCCCCCTTGTGAGACCACCGCCGATCATTGAATCACTAGGCGGTTCCCCCTGGAAGTGGACACGACAGCGAAACAGAAAACAAAATGAAAACAGGCGGCCAGAAACCCTTTCTTTATTATATTTGCACTGGGCCCTGCTATAATTACTTTTACTTTTACCGAGTTTAAGCACGACACAGAAATACAGGAATGGGGTGGGTGGGTGGGTGGCTGGAGTTTAGGTCCGGGTGGAGTGGGGGTCGGGAATGGAGGTTGGAGGAGGCTTGGAAGGGAGGGGCGAGACGAGGGGTGTTGTGGGGAGATGCAGGATCTAGGAAGGTGAAGGGGAGGCTTGGAAGGTGACGGGGAGGCTTGGAAGGGAGGGGGGAGAAGAGGGTTGTTGTGGGGAGATGCAGGATCTAGGAAGGTGAAGGGGAGGCTTGGAAGGGAGGGGGGAGAAGAGGGTTGTTGTGGGGAGATGCAGGATCTAGGAAGGTGAAGGGAAAGCTTGGAAGGGAGGGGGAGAAGAGGGGTGTTGTGGGAAGATGCAGGATCTAGGAAGGTGAGGGGGAGGCTTGGAAGGGAGGGGCGAGAAGAGGGGTGTTGTGGGGAGATGCAGGATCTAGGAAGGTGAGGGGGAGGCTTGGAAGGGAGGGGGGAGAAGAGGGTTGTTGTGGGGAGATGCAGGATGTAGGAAGGTGAAGGGAAGGCTTGGAAGGGAGGGGGGAGAAGAGGGGTGTTGTGGGGAGATGCAGGATTTAGGAAGGTGAAGGGAAAGCTTGGAAGGGAGGGGCGAGAAGAGGGGTGTTGTGGGGAGATGCAGGATCTAGGAAGGTGAAGGGGAAGCTTGGAAGGGAGGGGGAGAGAAGAGGGGTGTTGTGGGGAGATGCAGGATGTAGGAAGGTGAAGGGGAGGCTTGGAAGGGAGGGGAGAGAAGAGGGGAGTTGTGGGGAGATGCAGGATCTAGGAAGATGAAGGGGAGGCTTGGAAGGGAGGGGCGATGGGAAGAGGGGCGTTGTGGGGAGATGCAGGATCTAGGAAGGTGAAGGGGAGGCTTGGAAGGGAGGGGAAAGAAGAGGGGTGTTGTGGGGAGATGCAGGATCTAGGAAGATGAAGGGGAGGCTTGGAAGGGAGGGGGGAGAAGAGGGGCGTTGTGGGGAGATGCAGGATCTAGGAAGGTGAAGGGGAGGCTTGGAAGGGAGGGGAAAGAAGAGGGGTGTTGTGGGGAGATGCAGGATCTAGGAAGGTGAAGGGGAGGCTTGGAAGGGAGGGGGGAGAAGAGGGGTGTTGTGGGGAGATGCAGGATCTAGGAAGGTGAAGGGGAGGCTTGGAAGGGAGGGGCGAGAAGAGGGGTGTTGTGGGGAGATGCAGGATCTAGGAAGGTGAAGGGGAGGCTTGGAAGGGAGGGGGGAGAAGAGGGGTGTTGTGGGGAGATGCAGGATCTAGGAAGGTGAAGGGGAGGCTTGGAAGGGAGGGGCGAGAAGAGGGGTGTTGTGGGGAGATGCAGGATGTAGGAAGGTGAAGGGAAGGCTTGGAAGGGAGGGGAGAGAAGAGGGGTGTTGTGGGGAGATGCAGGATGTAGGAAGATGAAGGGGAGGCTTGGAAGGGAGGGGCGATGGGAAGAGGGGCGTTGTGGGGAGATGCAGGATCTAGGAAGGTGAGGGGGAGGCTTAGAAGGGAGGGGCGAGAAGAGGGGTGTTGTGGGGAGATGCAGGATCTAGGAAGATGAAGGGGAGGCTTGGAAGGGAGGGGGGAGAAGAGGGGTGTTGTGGGGAGATGCAGGATCTAGGAAGGTGAGGGGGAGGCTTAGAAGGGAGGGGCGAGAAGAGGGGTGTTGTGGGGAGATGCAGGATCTAGGAAGGTGAAGGGGAGGCTGGGGTAGGTGTGTGTACAGTTCGGGTGGGGATGGGAAGGGGGTGGACGCTGGGGGAGCAAAGAGTTGAGGTGCTTTGCGGTGAGACAGGAAGGTGGAGGAGAGACTAGGGTGGGGAGAGGGTAAGTGCGGGGTGGGGGTACGGTAGGACAGGGTAGGGACAGATTTAAGCAGGACAGGGTGGATGAGGGGGTGGGGGAGGGGACAAAAGGGGGTTCTTGTGTCTACCAATGTGCAAGCACCGGGAATCAATCAATCAATAAGGAGAGTTGAGCAGGCAAGGCAAGAGGCAGGCAGGTAGGCAAGCCGTGCCACACTCTCACCCTCACAGTCGTCCTCCCTGCTCGGAGACTGATCTGACTGTCTGCCGAAAGGAGGTGGGAGAGAGAAAGAGAAAGTGTGTGTGTGTGTCTGTGGTGGGTGTGAGCCAGCTGAGCTCTCTGTTCGTTGCCTTCAAGCACTCGCTTTCACCGCTTGTCTACCCGTGGGATGTGGGACCAACTACATACACTTTCTTTCCTTTCTTGCCTTCTTCGCTGGATTACGGACCAATGTTTCTTCTTATGTTGTGTGACAGGAGCTTAGCTAGTGCATAAGTTTAGACTGGGTAAGTGTTCTGTATGTCTTAAGCTTGCGCAAAAGTTTAGACGGTTAAGTGTTCTGTATCTCCTGTGGAGTTTTCTCAGTGATTTTGCTGCTTGGTAGATTCCTAGCTATTAGCAGAAGTTTAGACTGGGTAAGTGTCTCCTTTCTTCTGTGTTGTCGTGTTGTCTTAGAAACAACTGCGGGGTATTTTTCTACACTGTGCGGTGTCTGATAACTAACCGATTCCGTGCAGCTTCATTTCGTGTGCAAGGCATAGCATGTGCAAAAGGCATAGCATGTGCAAGGCATAGCGTGTGCTGAAGAATGGAACAGTAACGATTTCTTTCCCTCTTCGATTTCTCTCTGACTTTGAAGTATGTAAAGCTTCTTTTGATGTGTAAGCCGGCCGGTGTCACGATTTTATCTTTCGCCTGTGTACATTATTTCCCCCTCGATATATACTCAAGACTGAAATATTGTTTCCTGGTAAAATTAAGAAGTGAAATTATTCATGGACGAAAAGCATGTCAGTTACTTGCATGTGAAGAAAATTGGTGGTGAAATGTAATAGATTTCACCCCCAAAATCGATTTATTCGAAAACGTGTACCGAGTGGTTACGTCCCTTGAGTAAGAAGGGAAACATTTTAGGATGAATCAAATTTCTAAGTTAAATAAAAAAAAAATGGGTTGGACAAATTTGGCCCCATGAATGTAAGGTACACAAGGTCGCTCATCAGTACTATCGAAGGGTGGTTTTTGTTCAGTGTAGAGTTTATACTAGATCAACGAGGCCGAGAATCGAAATATCATCACGGCGAAAGATAAAAACGTCACACCGGCATTGACTTGGGACACAGACATTTTACGACTGATGCCCATTTTGTCTTTTTCGCTAGATAGTCCCATTGTATTCTTATTACGGGGCTTTTGATGTGTCAGCCGGAACTGACTTGGGACACAGCCATTTTACGACTGATAATCCTTTGTCTGTTGTGTGCTAGACCGTCTCAGTCTCTTGTGATAGACGATGTTCGGAAATACCTCTGTCTGTTGTGTGCTAGACCGTCTCAGTCTCTTGTAACAGACGATGTTCGGAAATAACTCTGTCTGTTGTGTGCTAGACCGTCTCAGTCTCTTGTAATAGACGATGTTCGGAAATACCTCTGTCTGTTGTGTGCTAGACTGTCTCAGTCTCTTGTAATAGACGATGTTCGGAAATACCTCTGTCTGTTGTGTGCTAGACCGTCTCAGTCTCTTGTAATAGACGATGTTCGGAAATACCTCTGTCTGTTGTGTGCTAGACTGTCTCAGTCTCTTGTAATAGACGATGTTCGGAAATACCTCTGTCTGTTGTGTGCTAGACCGTCTCAGTCTCTTGTAATAGACGATGTTCGGAAATACCTCTGTCTGTTGTGTGCTGGACTGTCTCAGTCTCTTGTAATAGACGATGTTCGGAAATACCTCTGTCTGTTGTGTGCTAGACCGTCTCAGTCTCTTGTAATAGACGATGTTCGGAAATACCTCTGTCTGTTGTGTGCTAGACCGTCTCAGTCTCTTGTAACAGACGATGTTCGGAAATAACTCTGTCGGGTTTGTATGGATCGAGAACGAGTGAATATTCTTGCTTTTACTGAGTCAAACTTTTGAACGTGACATTTTAGGCCAGTCACTAGCGAGGGGTGTGCCTGAAACACGTGGACAAGGAGCACGTGTAAGAAGCTTGCCTCACTAAAAGAAAGATTATTCACTCTTTCACAACCCATATGAATCCGACAGAGTTATTTCAGAGTTCGTCTATTACGGCCTGTTTTGATGTGTTAGTACTGACTCGGGCCACATACTGCTTTATGATTGATATAATTTTGGCCACACTCTCTTCTAATTGATATACTCTGGCCACACTCTCTTCTGATTGATATACTTCTGGTCACACTCTCTTCTGATTGATGTACTTTTGGACACACCCTATTCTGGTTGATATACTTCTCTCCACATTCTCTTCTTATTGATATACTTTTGGCCACACTCTCTTCTGACTGATGTACTTTTGGCCACACCCTCTTCTGATTGATATACTTCTGGCCACACTCTCTTCTGATTGATATACTTCTGGCCACACTCTCTTCTGATTGATATACTTTTGGTCACACTCTCTTCTGATTGATATACTTTTGGTCACACTCTCTTCTGATTGATGTACTTTCGGCCACACTCTCTTCTGACTGATGTACTTTTGGCCACACTCTCTTCTG